>NW_023596420.1:37782863-37795388 GCF_011947565.3 Pollicipes pollicipes | reverse complement strand
TCCAAGGCATCCAACAAAGTTTGGTACCGAGTATGACATATTCCACGAGTGTCACCAATAATTTTTGCCGTAAGAGGCGGCTGGGAGGGAGGCATGATAACCAGCCAGCCAGAACGGGCACAACCGGCTGCTACTGAGAACACAGCTCCCCAGGACCAGGGCCACGCTATTGAGAACACAGCTCCCCAGGACCAGGGCCATGGTACTGAGAACACAGCTCCTCAGAACCAGGGCCACGGTACTGAGAACACAGCTCCCCAGGACCAGGGCCATGGCATTGAGAACACAGCTCCCCAGGACCAGGGCCACGCTATTGAGAGCACAGCTCCCCAGGACCAGGGCCACGGTACTGAGAACACTGCTCCCCAGGACCAGGGCCATGGTATTGAGAACACAGCTCCCCAGGACCAGGGCCACGGTACTGAGAGCACAGCTACTCAGGACCAGGGTCACGGTAATAGCCTCACTGGCATTAGCTGGTGTGAGAACTGCAACAAACGCAACTAGCGATGCGATATGCCATCTATTAGGAAATATTGGGTTTACTTTATTTTCGATTTTGATGCAAACATCTTAGGACGTCGGAAGGAGGTAGAGTATTGTTTTTTGTTGCCAATCCATTTACGATACATTACCACTGCCAGTTATTCATGCATATTTGCCTTCTCCACGGTAACCGTTGTGCCTTCATGTGTTCAGAGCAAACATCGTTACAAGTGTATATCATTATGCACGTGGGGTACCCCAAGTAATTTCGAAATCACACTGGACGTGGGGAGCAAAACTTTCGAAACTCTTTGCAAAATCGGTCGCCCTACGGCAGCGCAGTGTCCCCTGCAGCCACATTTGTTTCGCGAACACCGTCCTCTAACTGGCGTTCGTCACGCGGCGTGGCTCGTGCGACACGGCGCCGCCTGAGCGAGGACACCGGGGGACCGATCAGCGAGGTCACTCCACACACACACCGCCGGCGGAGGCGCCGCTGACAAGGCAACTCGGCAGGAAGTCGAGCTTTGGCCACCGGGAGCGTGCACAGCACCTCAGCACAGCACCCGTGACACAGCACAACGTCACAGCACAACACCCGTGACACAGCACAGCACGACAGCACGGCACCCGTGACACAGCACAGCCCGCCCTGCAGCACAGCACCCGTGACACAGCACAGCACGTCAGCACAGCACCCGTGACACAGCACAGCCCTGCAGCACAGCACCCGTGACACAGCACAGCGCCACAGCACAGCACCCGTGACACAGCACAGCACGACAGCACAGCACCCGTGACACAGCACAGCCCTGCAGCACAGCACCCGTGACACAGCACAGCACCACAGCACAGCACCCGTGACACAGCACAACCCTGCAGTACGGCACTCGTGACACAGCACAGCGCCACAGCACAGCACCCGTGACACAGCACAGCACCACAGCACAGCACCCGCGACACAGCACAGCCCTGCAGCACAGCACCTGTGACACAGCACAGCACACAGTACGTACGCTGCGGTGTGATACAATCGTTTTGAGGATTGATATCATGGTGACGAGCGCTAGTCACCATGGTGTGCATGGTATCAACAGTCATTGTCATGGTCACGGCGAAGGTTAACGCGCTGGCGTTGTTCCCGTTATTGAGCTTCGAAATTTGACGGAGGAAAGTTCACCTTTTGCCGTCAATATTTTGATGTTCGCAGGGTGTTTACAGTTTCCACCCAATGAGTGGCGCCGTTCTAGATCATAAAAGCACTTCCGCTTATATGTGGGTTTTTTGTTTAACACTAAGGCGATGCATAATGCATACCTTTACATGATGCATATTATGCCACTTACTCTTCAGCATCCACCGGCGTCAACCCTCTGCTACACAAGCCTCGCCACTCTTTTTGCATCACTCGCCGCGCGTACAGCTGGCTGGAGTCGTACGTGAGCAATCGTTCAAGACGCGTGGCGCTGAGCCAAGGAGCCTGGCTGGATTGCAGTGCGATCTGGTGTCCGGAAAGACAGGATTCCGGTGACTTTTGCTTTTCGCTTGCTTTGTGGCTGATGTTCGTGACCAAAGTGAAAGTGAGTGCCTAATGTATAGTGATGAATGGTGGATAATTATTGTTTGACTCTACATCATAGCAGATTGTTTTCAACACTTCAGGCGAGTTTGGATCGCCTCGCTGTGAATGGTCCAAAAGCTGAAGTTAGAATCAAACCAGCTAAGTGCAATGCCATGTCATTCAACCTTTGCACGTCACCTACGACTTCTCATATGCACTAGACGGACGCCGCTTGGCAAGCTGCCAGCAGATTCGCGATCTTGACGTCCTTGCTGGGCACCCCTCACCTTTTGCCAATCAGAAAACATTCGACTGCCTGAAAAGCAAAAAGGATGCTGGGCCTTCTCATGCAAAGCTTGCAAATGCTGTCGTGTTCCCGTCATGCGTGGCTGAATCATAAGGTTTTGCTGTATGTCTTCAATGCTCATGTCAAATTATTGATATAGTACGGTAGCGTTATTTGGAGCGGTGCTGCCGTTTCTCATCTCGCCCGGTGCGAGCGACTGCAACACCAGTTTCTCATGTGGCTGGGTTCCAGTGCCCAATCCTGGTGTCCTCCACTGGATTAAGAGCATTTTCTCGCTGATAAATAAGACAGTAGTTATAGCCTAATTCCTCATAGAAAAACCGGGAGAATGGAGATATAGATGCGTTAATATTTCGGCAACATGCCTTTATTGAAACGAACAGCAGTAGCAGACTAAAAAGCAAAACTAGCGGAATAGCAGACTACTGCTATTCGTTTCGATAAAGGCATGTTGCTGAAGTATTTACACATCTATTCTCCTCCATTCCTTTCAACATATCTATTCTAGTCCATTCTCCTGGTTTTCTATGAGGAATAAGGTTTTTACTACTGTCTTAAGCCCCTCGCAAATGCACCGTAAAACTTACACCTCACTTACTCAAAAGCAGCACGTATCAAGTCACGCTTTACTCAGCCTGACATATTGCTTTTTACGCACGTAAGTCACCACAGGCCCGACTGCGCCCATCTGACACCACTGTTGATCTGACCACAACCCCTCCGACGCTCTCAGCCACACCGGCTTTTCCACGAGCCATTTGCAAGGGGTCGACACTGTTTAAAATGGATTTGCCACGCACCTACTCGTTGCTTGCAATCGTTTTCTACAGCGTTCTCCCTCAAATGACTTTTTCCAACCAACGCAATCATTTCGATCTGATTTAGTTAGGTTCACAGACGCTCGTGGAGCGTTCTTTTGATGACCGTTTTGTCTGAGTGTGTAAGGTGTATGTGTGATTGTATGTAATGTGCATGTGTGCGTGTCGATCTAGGTTTTTGTGTTTTGCTTTTTTTGCTTGCATGTGTACCGCGTATTAATAATTTTTTTATAACTGGACTGGTTCCGCAGTTGGAATTTGCCTGTGGATTGCTTATGCCCTAAATCAACAGTAAACAATACACATGGATACGATCACATAGTCTGTCTGCCATCTATGCCCAACTCAAAGCACCAGTCACGACAAATCACGTAGGGACTCATCACGGGCGAAGCCATGACGAGTAGCCATCCTGCGCCAGACATGCAGCAGAGGCCATGAAGAGTAGCCATCCTGCGCCAGACATGCAGCAGAAGCCATGACGAGTAGCCATCCTGCGCCAGACACCCAGCAGAAACCATAATGAGTAGCCATCCTGCGCCAGACGCCCGGCAGAAGCCGCGAGTAGCCACCCTGCGCCAGACACCCAGCAGAGTTTCTCTGTAGACATCCAGCAGGATTTCACCGCACCTTCTGACGCCTGACCCTTAAAACCAAGCCTCGGAGCTTTACGAGCCAGACCAGCCCTGACCGACCCACTGGGCTGGGCAGGCTGGCCACAGCTCGATACCACCGTATCAAGGCTCCCAGCTGGCCGCCGTCGTCGGGGTGCTGCGGACGCGGATATAAGCCGAAGGTGTGCGCCGTCTGACCCCGCCGCCCGGCCCGCCGCCCGGGGCCTTGGTGCCACCTTGCTGTGCACAGAGCCCCGGCTCACTGTCTGTCTCCGACGCGGAACGGCGCGCCCGAGCGGCGGAACTGCTCGCGGGCGGGGCTCGGACCTCCGGCTGTAACCATGGACCTTGCATGTGCACCGCCAGGCGAGAATATCGGCCGCAGCCGGAGCTAGGAAGTTATCTGCACCAAACGCCCACATCACAGGTGTTTATGAGCACACCAGTCATTTCCCGTACAACGGGATGGATTCCTCTAGCTGGCAGACAGATAGGTGATATGTCTCAGGCAAGGAAAACATGCACCATAACTGTATTTGTCAGCGGAAGAAAGCTGCACTTCAGGAGAGCACCGAATTGCAGTTATTTACTCTCGTGATTGCTTGGCAAGGTTTGCCCCTGGGACATATTGGTGCATCAGGCGCGAACTATGCTGGAGCACACTGGAGCACACTGCGTTATACTCTTGCCATCAGTCTTAACCGTCAGATCGTCAGTGCACTGGCCCGATCATAAACTTGACCTATCTGTTTTCCGGACATATAACTATATAGATAATATATATATATATATAATATATATATATAATATTAATATATATATACAACTATTAATTATATAGGTATCTATATATATATATATTATATATTACCAACCCATGTATATATATATATATATATATATATAGTATCTATACTATATATATCTATCTATCTATATATGTGTGTTGTGTTGGGTGTGTTTTGTGTGTGTGTATGTGTGTGTGTGTATTTGTATATCAACACACAAATTAACCCGAACTGCACGATACGCGTCCGCCATGGCGGTTGCCGATGATGGGCACGTCACCAGCGTCATAGCCGGCGGACGGTGAACAGGCTCGTCCGCACAGCGGCGCAGCTCCAGCTCTCCGTCCCGCGCCAGGGGCGCAGCCCAGCGCCGTCACCCACAGCAACGCAGCTCCAGGCCGTCCCGCCACAGGGGCGCAGCTCCGCACCGTCCCGCCACAGCGGCCCAGCTCCAGCACCGTCCCGCCACAGCGGCCCAGCTCCAGCACCGTCCCGCCGGGCGCTGCTGGCCGAGGCGCGGCCGAGTTCCTCGGATGACTTGCAGCTCGGATAAGTGCCGGGCGCGCTCTGTGAAGGCTGGGCTGGGTGGTAACGGAGACGGAGGGGCGGGGTCGGGAACGAGACAGGGAGGGGCCGCCCCAGATACCGCTGGCGGAAGTTATGGACCGTGTCCAAAGACCGGCAACCCCCGAAAACTTCACCTCTCGTAACGAAGTTTAGCATGTTTCACGCGAGGTGTTTGACGTCACCCAGCCGGATCAGACTCGTGACCAAGGTACCAAATAAGAAGGCACCGATTATATTCGCAATCTTACAAATTTGTAAAGGCTGATTGCCTCGTGTATATGAGCTCCAGAAGTCCCGACACTGCTCTTTATGCACCGTGCACAGCCGGTTGCCACTAAAACACCAAACCTGACACAGTGAATGCACAGTATGTGGGTGCCATCTCTATGGAGAATCAATGAAGCATACATTCACAGCCTTGTGTCCACGTATTTTACTTACTGATATGTTCAATGGCTGGAGATAAGGCATGTAAGTGCGCGACTTTAGTCAGTACGAGCAAGGCCGAAGACGCAGCGGGCTTGCGTAAAAAAACGATAAAACATGTCCTCAAGTACCCCGCCGGGATATGCTAGGCCGTTGCGTCTGATAGACGCCAATACCCTGACCACCATCGACCGCGATTTTGTGCAATTTTAAGAAACAACAAGCACGATTCTTGAAACATTGTGATGTATGTTCGCTGAGACATTTTCTTACCATGTATTTGATCCGTTCCGATTTTCCTGCACATTGCCATGCGAAAAAGTGCACGGTTTCAACTCCAATGCCGCGATAAGCGAAAATTTTTCGATCGCCGAAAAGTCGCACCACACGGATGGACCACGCCCAGATTTCAGCGGTCCATCGGCGTTGCAGCACAGAGCCAACGCCGTTTCAAGGAGGAGAGAGCTGGCGATGATAGAGGCAGAACGCGGCACGCATGCGCAACGAGACACACGTGCTCGCATGCCAACCATTACTATGTCCGATTTTGGGACGTTTTGTGAGGATTGAGACCTCTCGATAGCCAGGATAGACAAACGCGTGAAGTCGGCTGCGCGGTGTAGGCGAATGCGCCGCAAGCGTGAGTGTTTTCAGCACTGTCTGATCCATAGACACACCTGCGCTCGGCCGGTCGGAGGCCATTGCCTCCTGTTCGCAGCTTGGCTCAAGTACAGTACGTTGAGACCTACACTGAGAGAAATTGTACGCTGACGACAGCACTAGAGCGTAGCGTAGTCCTCTGTGACGTTTACCAAGTTGTTATTTGTTGTGCCATGTTTCGGCAACAGTCAAGAAGGCGTACCTTGTTGCACATCCATCCATTTCGTCAGCCGACTGTGCCAAGTATAGCCAGAGTTATCTGTAGGCAGTTAATTTTTAGGCAATGTGGTGTGTGTTAGTTCACGAACGTCCTCCGCCTTTCCGACTCGCATGAAAGTGGAGTTTTTGAAGCACCACACACCCATTTTACGTGTGGTTAATAGGGGCTGTCTCCGCTAGCCTGGTTTAAATATAGTTTATATGATATTAATTGAGAGTTCCTAACCGAACTGTGACGTCAGTTATAGCCTTGCTCGTCCCACGCCGCACGAGATGTTTCAGTAGTGTAAAATAGCCCCAAGGTGGTAAGGCGTTGCATATTTGTGGCTCTTAGTGCTTTATGCAAACCTACGTACGTGCAGGTATGAAGGAATGTCCAAATGTTAAGATGTTTGCATAAATGTGGACATGTTATTGATAGCAATAAAATCAAAGATGACTGTTTTCATGTTATGAAACATTTATTTTTGGGAGAAGAATCCTTATCGAAAAATTTCATTTTGGATACTGCTCACAATTATGCTGTGTTGTGCCGATTGTTTGCGTTGCAAAATGGTGTAATGTGCTATGCATTCGAGTATCTACCCGTGCGCAGTACTGAAATATCGCCGGGAATGATAGAAGTTTGGTCAATCTAAGCTGAAAGCAGGTCAAATATCAAAATTTTCCAAATTAAATTGTTTTACATGCCGGCAAGACAACTTTGGGCGGCGTTGGACGAGCGAGGCGGCAAGATGAGTGAATATTATCATCATGTGGGCAGTGTATAAACGAAGCGAATAAAGTTGGTCGGCATTGACATCCCGTTCACGGGTGCCCAGCTCTCGCGCAAATGCACAAACAGCTTGCTTAAAACTGGCCGGGTTTGGGTGCGTTAGATCTTGTCTCTCTAATCTATAAAATTGGCGATTTCATAGCGTTTCGCATTTTAAGAAGCCATGACATAAGCTGTGAGCAAAGACGCGCACGTTTTGGATGCGACGTCGTCACAGTGAACTTGCGTGTACACCAGCGTAGCGTCTATTGGCTTCTCTCAGTTTGTACTTCAGCGTGTCATGTTGTACACAGAGTCCCAAACAGGCGACGTTGAGAATGTGGTCAGTGAGCTAACGCCACACTCACGTGAACAATGCCATTGGTTCCACATCTTTATTTTGGCGGTGTGAGAGAACCCCGCACCGCCACTAGAAACACTACAAAACGGCGGATCCGTGATTTGCACTCGACTGCACGTGACCGCCTGCACACATGATGTTCTTTATAAAAACAAAGAGCGGATTATATTCAGCGTACGCTCTGTCATAGTTTGTGTCCTTTTCTGATGACACTCTGATTTGAAATGTCTCCCTGAATTTTGCTCGAGAACATGCCTACTTTGCATCCGGTGTAACTGTTCCTAATCACAATCGTTTTTGACTGTAGCAATATTTTTCGAGAATACGGAACCGATTTTGAATCAGTTTCGGGGATGGCTCCGTTCACCGCTCAGTTGAATCGGGTACACAATTGATTCACATGTTTTGCGAGTTATGATAGAATCCAAAGTATTCAGCTCCTCTTCTAAATTTGCCCGAAGGACAAAATGGCTCTACCCCGACCTCTCGTGTCTTTACATTGCCGGCTTGCACAATATGGGCTTCCAGCTGTATGTGCTTGCAATAAATGTACATGCGACGCCGTGAATTACTGTTTGCATGATTCCAGACAAATTGCACTGGAATAGTCGATTAGAGTTGTGAAGACACCTGAATACCAAGGTTGAAGAAGTACAGAAACATACAGATAGGTAGCCAAGGGATGGGCACGGGGAGCATACATCTGAGCCCAGCAGCTCACACTGGATACCTGGCGATTACCTGGATACCTGGGATACCTGGGATACCACACTGGATACCTGGCGATTACCTGGATACCTGGGATACCTGGGATACCACACTGGATACCTGGGCGATTCCGCAGGAATGCAGCTCAGCTTCCCAAAGTTTGGGAAAGCTGGACGTTCTCTGACTGAGGAAAATTTTCGTCACGTGCCGGGAAAACAATTTTTTCGCACACATGTGATATATGTGCCTAATTTAGAGCCCAAACAAAATAGACATACTTTAGAACATAACATAATTTAGAGCACAAAGCCTGGTGGGATATATAGGAGAGAGAGAGAGGGAGAGAGAGAGAGAGAGGGAGAGAGAGAGAGAGAAGAGAGAGAGAGAGAGAGAGAGAGAGAGAGAGAGAGAGGAGAGAGAGAGAGAAGAGAGAGATATATATATATATATATATATATATATATATATATATATATATATATATATATATACATGTATATACGTGTATGTATATGCTACGCATAAAGTGTGTATATATATTCCCGTGTACCTAGGTACAGGAACTGTTTTCAGGGAAACAAGCTTGATTCATGTAGGAAGGAGAATCGGTGATTTTAGCTGTGATTAAGTCACTTCCAGATTCGGCTCCACTTTCTGCGATTGCTCTGAATCAGCTTCATTTCTGGCAGCAATTTTTCTGGCTTGGATTCAGAATCGATTCCATTCGGGTGGAATCAAACACAACTCTGCTTCCCACGCAGCGTGGTTTTGAACCGGGAAGACACGGCAACCGCGTCTGGAAAATATGCAAGGCTGCTCACAGATGGCACTAAGATAGTATTCCTAGATGGCAGCACCAGCGCCTCATCACTTATGCTGCCAGTTCTGCATCGGCACGAAGGTCGGTCTTGCCAACGCTGCCGACGAGCACGCAACATTTGCTGCAACAACTTGTACAGTTGATACCACTCGTGGCATGATTTTGAAAGGTCGGGCTCACTTAGGTGAAATATACACTGAGCTAAAGCGTTCCATAAAACGGATTGTTCAGCTTTGTATAAGAGTGCCTTGAATAGCAGAAGGTGTTTGTTTATCTTCTGATACCCAGGGGTAAGAGTTCCTGAAAAACAACCCTACTCAGTGACAGCAAGCACGGGTGAAGGGCTTATTTCTCGGCATGGCTTCTGTGGCAGACATTTTTCTAAAAACCATACCACTCCATCTTGGGAATCGCGCGATAAGGCGTGAATGGTTAAGTTTCGAGTCTTAAAGGCAAGCGCGACATGTCATGTTAGGTAGAGATCAAAGAAAAACTCATGCCAAGTGCACAAGCATACTGCCCTGTCACAAAATCACTGACAAGTTTTTAAGTCATAACTGGAAACGGTGTTTCACTCAGACGTTTCGCGACATGCACGTCAGACAGAGTCTCTGCCGTCCGTCGGGTGCGACGGCCCTGGCATTACCAGTTTGTTGCACTTGTGGAGAAAAGGTCAGCGAGAGGGCATCCGGCGCTCTGCAGTTACGGAGGCATTATTCCAGAAAATGTTCAGTTTGTTATGGTTCCGCGCGCCGCACAACCATTCGGAAAATACATAAGCACTGTGCGCCGCTCAAGTCCTCAACCTTCGCGCGCCTGGGCCTTCTCCTCAGTTTAAACCTCCACTTTTCAAGGTCTTATCCTCCACTGGGAAATCATAGAGGCAACGGCGGAGCCCCGCGTCACGATCACCTTATCGAATCATGCGTGACATTTACGGCAAGCGTGTTCAGTAACGTTTCAGTGTATTGTGGTATAAACAGTATAACTGCGCATAAGAGCACACGCGACAGCCGGTGACATACACCACTTAGGGGTGTTGCATGCAAGTGATCATAGGCACTATTAGTACAGCCGTAATTTTGTGATATTATTTACATGTCATATCTTGTAAGTAACTACCTAAGTGCAGGTATGATTGTCTCAAAACGTGTGGCATAGTTGTCAACTTAATTCCAATGAATGCACAGTTGCAGCGGCTGGATCGTTACAAATATGACAAGAATTGTTCCGGGATACGCAACACCACCTGGGTTCAACTAAAAAGGCGCATTGGTTTTTATCGGGATTGCAAACTCGGCATGCAACTTCATTCCTACTTTGCTTCTCCGGGCGGACAAGCCAGCATCGAATGCTGAAGTTGCACACCGATTGCGTTCTCCGCGCCGGAAGTCGCAATATCTGGCGTCGAAGCGACAGCCTTGAGCCAGGGTAATTCACCACCGGTGTTGTGCCGGCTCGCCTCCGACGTCCGGTGCATCCCCTACACGCAATTACTGCGTGTGGTGCTGCAGTGTAGTGCTACAGTGCTGCGCTCGTCGGCTGGCCAGTGCAGCGCACCATCCTCCGGCTGTGACACGCGCGACGGACGGACGGCGCGTGACAGCCGATGTCGCACGGGTCGCCGACTCCGTGCGCGACGCTCGGGGAAATGACGCTCTGCGAGGCGACGCTATGCGCCGTCCGGTGAAGTGACGACAGGCGCCGCTCGGTGGAGTAACAACAGGCGCCGCCGCGTCGGCGGAGTAGCAACAGGCGCCGCTCGGTGGAGTAACAACAGGCGCCGTCCGGTGAAGTGACGACAGGCGCCGCTCGGTGGAGTGACAACAGGCGCCGCTCAGTGGAGTAACAACAGGCGCCGCTTGGTGGAGTGACAACAGGCGCTGCTCGGTGAAGTAACAACAGGCACCGCTCGGTGAAGTGACAACAGGCGCCGCTCGGTGGAGTAACAACAGGCACCGCTCGGTGGAGTGACAACAGGCGCCGCTCGGTGGAGTAACAACAGGCGCCGCTCGGTGGAGTAACAACAGGTACCGCTCGGTAGGGTAACAACAGGCACTGCTCGGTGGAGTAACAACAGTCACCGCTCGATTGAGTAACAACAGGCGCCGCTCGGTGGAGTAACAACAGGTGCCGCTCGGTAGAGTAACAACAGGCGCCGCCCGGTGGAGTAACAACAGGCGCCGCTCGGTGGAGTAACAACAGGCACCGCTCGGTGGAGTAACAACAGGCGCCGCTCGGTGGGAGTAACAACAGGCACCGCTCGGTGGAGTAACAACAGGCGCTGCTCGGTGGAGTAACAACAAGCACCGCTCGGTAAAGTAACAACAGACGCCGCTCAGTAAAGTAAAGTAACAACAGGCGCCGCTCGGTAAAGTACCAACAGGAACCGCTCGATGGAGTAACAACAGACACCGCTCGGTGGAGTGACAACGAGCACCGCTCGGTGGAGTAACAACAGGTACTGCTCGGTGGAGTGACAACAGGCACCGCTCGGTGGAGTAACAACAGGCACCGCTCGGTGGAGTAACAACAGGCACCGCTCGGCGGAGTGACAACAGGCGCCGCTCGGTGTGAGTGACGGGGCGCAAGTCGCCGCCGCCCCTGCAGTGATTTAAGGACGGCCAGGTGGACAGAACTAGTCATGACAAAGCATGTGCTGTAAGATATGGCGCAATACGGTGCTCGGTGGAACTACGTTGTTTAAAACTGATGCACATCTTCGCTGATGACCGTGATGATTGAGTTTTACAACACATAATTTCTTCTGGTGATCCCTTGGGCGGATTAAAGTCGAACGGTGGTCGCAGAAACAGTGTACACGTTGCGAAAGATATGCACCGGGTTTTGCCATCACTTGAAACCAGTGGGTCAAAACCAGGCATATTGCATGAAAATTGATATCTTTTACGGGCAATTTCAGGCACTTTAGTTTGCGAATTTTTCGCAGTTTTCTCCCCAATTCCTGAAAAGATTGATTTCCCGACTCATTTCAGTCACATTGCGTGCTTTCGAGACGACATTTCGGTCTCCATGGCCTCTTTATTGCGGTAGTTTTGGTGCACTGCTTGCAGCCGGGCTTTTTTTGTGAGCATCATCACCAAAGTTCTCGCCACAAGCATATGATCTTTGTTCGCCTTCCTCATTGAACAGTTCCATGTCAAACGGAAACAATTATCTCAACGGGCAAAGCCGTCTTCCATTACTTATCCAGGATTCCAGACCATCCTGCGACCCGGATCCGACTCTAGTGACGTCAGCAGGATGGCTGACAGGGTCCCGGGGAGTCCACCTGAGCGTACAGACCCGCCGACCGTCCGGGGAGAACCGCCCATCACGCGGCCAACTCCGGCCGACAAACAGGACGGCCGCCAGGCATTTCATACTCGGGGTGCCTGCCCGGCGTGCGGGGTGGGCCGTGTTGCCGACGCGTCAT
>NW_023596420.1:37670786-37781863 GCF_011947565.3 Pollicipes pollicipes | reverse complement strand
CATTGCACTTAGCTGGGGTTTGATTCTAACCTTCAGTTTTTGGACCATTCACAGAGGCGATCCAAACTCGCCTGAAGTGTGAAACAATCTGCTATGATGTCGATTCAGCAAATATTCACATCATCACTACACATTAGGCACTCACTTTCACTTTGGTCACGAACATCAGCCCAAAGCAAGCGAAGAGCAAAGTCACCGGAATCTGCCTTCCGGACACCAGATCGCACTGGAATCCAGCCAGGCTCCTTGGCTCAGCGCCACGCGTCTTGAACGATTGCTCACGTACGACTCCAGCCAGCTGTACGCGCGGCGAGTGATGCAAAAAGAGTGGCGAGGCTTGTGTAGCGAAGGGTTGACGCTGGTGGATGCTGGAGAGTAAGTGGCATACATGCATCATGTAAAGGTATGCATTATGCATCGCCTTAGTGTTAAACAAAAACCCGATAGCGGAAGTGCTTTTATGACTAGAACGGCGCCACTCATTGGGTGGAAACTGTAAACACCCTGCGAACATCAAATATTGACGGCAAAAGGTGAACTTCCTTCGTCAAATTTCGAAGCTCAATAACGGGGACAACGCCAGCGCGTTAACCTTCGCATGACCATGACAATGACTGATACATGCACACCATGGTGACCGTCGTCGTCACCATGATATTAATCCTCAAAACGATTGTATCACACCGCAGCGCACGTGCTGTGCGCTGTGCTGTGTCACAGGTGCTGTGCTGCAGGGCTGTGCTGTGTCGCGGGTGCTGTGCTGTGGTGCTGTGCTGTGTCACGGGTGCTGTGCTGTGGGCTGTGCTGTTCACGGGTGCTGTGCTGTCGTGCTGTGCTGTGTCACGGGTGCTGTACTGCAGGGTTGTGCTGTGTCACGGGTGCTGTGCTGTCGTGCTGTGCTGTGTCACGGGTGCTGTGCTGCGGCTGTGCTGTGTCACGGGTGCTGCTGCTGTGGTGCTGTGCTGTGTCACGGGTGATGTGCTGCGGTGTTGTGCTGTGACGTTGTGCTGTGTCACGGTGCTGTGCTGAGGCTGTGCACGCTCCGGTGGCCAAAGCTCGACTTCCTGCCGAGTTGCCTTGTCAGCGGCGCCTCCGCCGGCGGCGTGTGTGTGGAGTGACCTCGCTGATCGGTCCCCCGGTGTCCTCGCCCAGGCGGCGCCGTGTCGCACGAGCCACGCCGCGTGACGAACGCCAGTTAGAGGACAGTGTTCGCGAAACAAATGGCTGCAGGGGACACTGTGCTGCCGTAGGGCGACCGATTTTGCAAAGAGTTTCGAAAGTTTTGCTCCCCACGTCCAGTGTGATTTCGAAATTACTTGGGGTACCCACGTGCATAATGATATACACTTGTAACGATGTTTGCTCTGAACACATGAAGGCACAACGGTTACCGTGGAGAAGGCAAATATGCATGAATAACTGGCAGTGGTGATGTATAAATGGATTGCAACAAAAAACAATACTCTACCTCCTTCCGACGTCCTAAGATGTTTGCATCAAAATCGAAAATAAAGTAAACCCAATATTTCCTAATAGATGGCATATCGCATCGCTAGTTGCGTTTGTTGCAGTTCTCACACCAGCTAATACCAGTGAGGCTATTACCGTGACCCTGGTCCTGGGTAGCTGTGCTCTCAGTACCGTGGCCCTGGTCCTGGGGAGCTGTGTTCTCAATACCATGGCCCTGGTCCTGGGGAGCTGTGTTCTCAGTACCGTGGCCCTGGTCCTGGGGAGCTGTGCTCTCAATACCGTGGCCCTGGTCCTGGGGAGCTGTGTTCTCAATACCATGGCCCTGGTCCTGGGGAGCTGTGTTCTCAGTACCGTAGCCCTGGTTCTGGGGAGCTGTGTTCTCAGTACCATGGCCTGGTCCTGGGAGCTGTGTTCTCAATAGCGTGGCCCTGGTCCTGGGGAGCTGTGTTCTCAGTACCGTGGCCCTGATCCTGGGGAGCTGTGTTCTCAATAGCGTGGCCCTGGTCCTGGGGAGCTGTGTTCTTAGTACCGTGGCCCTGGTCCTGGGAGCTGTGTTCTCAATAGCGTGGCCCTGGTCCTGGGGAGCTGTGTTCTCAGTACCGTGGCCCTGGTCCTGGGGAGCGTTCTCAATAGCGTGGCCCTGGTCCTGGGGAGCTGTGTTCTCAATAGCGTGGCCCTGGTCCTGGGGAGCTGTGTTCTCAGTAGCAGCCGGTTGTGCCCGTTTGGCTGGCTGGTTATCATGCCCCTCCCAGCCGCCTCTTACGGCAAAAATTATTGGTGACACTCGTGGAATATGTCATACTCGGTACCAAACTTTGTTTGGATGCCTTGGAAGTGAGTGGAAAGCCTTGAAATGGTAAAAGGGAAATCTGATCGCAGCGCCCACTCCATAGGCGCGCCCATGGAAGTGATGAAGGAGTTCAATGAAAAAAGGCAGCCATGGCATCGGACACCGGTGATATTTTGTCATCATCTGCTATCTGCTGCCAAACAATACACAAGACAGTGGGCAATGTAATCCTTATTATACTGACACGGCTCTTCATGCTAATGCATTCGTGTTATTTTGCTCAGAAGATCTACGCCCAGACATGCGTCGGATTCCAAAGGTGGATCCAGGAGCCATAGAGTTCCATGTTAATGGAACCCCGCGATTTTCTGTAGGTCTTCAGGCATATCCTACCTGCAACGTTGTAGGTCGGTTGCCACCCCTAGTAGAATATTAGCTGGTATACCAAATCCTCCGAGGAACAATGGACTTGTGCCTGACCTCGGCACCGACAGTGGCCTGGATCCGGCTACCTCCAGGCTACCTCGGCTACCTCCAGCAGTGTGAGCAGTCGCTTTCATGGCTCCATCCCTACGTATACATCACATCCGCACATCACGGTGCCTATCGTCCATACCATGCGCGATCATAATCACATGCCACAACCCATTGTACTTATTACCAAGCATTACCATGCATCACACCATACCTAACACAACTATCACACCTATCGCCATACCTATCATCATACCTATACACCATCTCCTCCCACCAATGTTCCTTCCGCTTCTGCCATCGCACCGCGGTCTTCTGTAAATGTCAGTCTCACCGTCTTCTGAGCTGCCAAGAGCCATCTTACGGCTCCTGATATCTTGAAAACATATGTCGAATATCGGTTTCATTCGAGCCACGTCGCAACATTTATCCCAGCTTTTTCAATTTCATACCATCATCACTGCAACCTTCACCTTGTCTTGTTCAACCACCGTTAGTGAGGCCTGTCTCGAAATCCCCATCACCTCGTCTGACGCATCTAACATTTCTCATTGGCTCTTGATCGTCACCCACCTCCATCATCTTCACCTTTAGAAGGCTCATCATCATAGCCCCGTCGATGGCGTGCGCGCAAGCACCTAATTCATGCAGTGAGAGCTAACAAGCTCGAATGACGAAATGTGTTTTCAGCTGGTGATTTTGTTCTCAATGACACCTCCACCATACGATTACTATTGTACAAATATCACAAGCTATATCAGCAAACGCAGAGCGCGGCTTCCCGCTTTTTCCCAACGAAAGAGCAGATAGATAGACGTACTGAATATTCAGAAAAGCTCAAGACATGAAAGTAGGATTGCAACTTCTTGCAGTCTGTATCGTAATTGGTAATGCGCATGTATTGTAAAGGGCCAAAAAAGTAACAAAGCACATTTAGAACGCAGATTCGTCATTAGAGTGCAGTCCAACGCGAAGGGCGGCAATGCTAGAGTTGGGATTGCAAACAATAGTTTACCCTGTTGGTGCATCTAGGGACTGGGCACCGCGACCAGATGTCCCCGCTCCTCACGACGTCCACCCCTCCCGTACAATTGTTCTTAAAAGATACAGCTCATCAGCAGGAAAACCCTACTTGACCATTTCAAGGCTGCTCCACTCACTTTCAAGACATGCATGCCGCCAAGGCATAAAGTATCATGTTGCCATGAGTGCCACTAATTATCCATGCCGGAAGAGGGGGCAGAGAGAGGGCACGATAGCAAGCCAGAAGGGGCGCAGCGGGCTCTTAGCAAGATCACAACTCCCCCAAGGTAGCAACGTCCTTGGCATTAATCGCTGTGGGGACGTCAGGAAGCGCAAGTTGCGATGCCGCCGCCATCTATAAGGAAATATTGCACTTAATGGATTACCAATTTTGGTGCAAACTTTTAAACACACAGGGTGGAGGTTGAATGGTGGTTTTATCGCCAATTGATTTATAATGCACTAGCTACCGTCAGTGAATAGTGATTGTGGGCATTGGCTACGCAATCCGTGGTGCTGCCGCACATGTCGTGCGGCAGCACCACGGATTGCGGCAGCACCACGGACAAGCCACACATGGCTACGCAATCCGTGGTGCACCGCACAAACAATCGTCAAAAACGAAACCTTGTGCGGGGTGGGACGCATGAAAATACTTTTAAAAATCAACATTTTTATGGCCGCATTCATGAACAACGTTCATAGATAATGCATCGGAATAGCCATGAGAGTAAAACTTTTTGAAACTTTTTTTGTAAAACCGGTCCCTTGACTGCATTCGGTACCTGCCATCACACGATTACAGAACGACCGGGATAGTCCGTGTGAAAATTGTATGCCACTAATCAACAGCAGTCTCAGGCAAACGAGCGGAATGATTAGAGACAAGCATTGCCATTGTGGCAATTGCACCACATGCATATAAACGAATGGGGAGGGAGCTGACCGATTCTGGAAAGGCATGCGTACAAGGAGGTAGGTGAGTAGGAAGCGGAAAAGCAAGTAGGCTTTGACCGTGTATTGAAATGCCTGTGTTTGATGAGAGCCTGGCAGGTGAAGACGTGCACAGATGTTGCCGGTCTAACCAAGCGCTGTGGTATTGTAGCGGCCAAGCTCCTATTCAGGCATCACATAGTCTGCAAATGGGCTGGCTGTGGGTCTGGGCAAGCCTGGCATTTGGCAATGGCCTGACACTTATTGGAAGTGGGCGAAACTGGACATGAAGCGTACATTAAACTATTGCAAAGGTGACCTCCATTATATGGAGCGTGGCATTTGGAATGCCTATTAACAGTTATGGACAGTGAATCGTGCGGTGCATGTCACCTAGGTGGCTGCAATGTATCACGAAGTGCCTCAACCAACTTCAGTCGCAACTATCTGATCACAGATAATTGGACAACATACTTGTGAGGATGCCGGAGTAATAAGTACCCGTAGTTTGGGTCTCTGGACATGGCTTGGGGACTAATTTCGAAAAAGGCCATGTTGGTTGCTTCCGTTCAATTACTGGCGGACCTATAGGTCAGAAAACATTCAGATCGGTCGGAGATTTGTGGAAGATACTTCCCTTGCACATGCACTTAGCTTCGGGTCTTGGTCTGCTCTGGTTCATAATGTCTGACATAATTGCCTAAAAACGCCTCCGCACAGTCGAGTCCAGGTCCGGCGCTCGAGACCGCGTGACTGCTAGAGCCTATCGAGCCACAGTTTTGCCAGCCCGGCTGCCGGTGTCTTCGCAGTGCGACTTGTTGCGATGAGCGAAGTTCCCTTTTTCCATATTTATTGAACGGGAAAGGCCGCACTTTGGTCAAACTGTAGCCTTACAGGAAAGGCATGTCGGATAAAAGCTTATAGGCAGAGGTCTTAAAAGTACGCATCACCAATTATAAAAAAGTATACCTTTTCCACGTGAAAAACGCATGGCGCTACGGTTGGTGGTTGCAAATAAATGGGTTCCTAGAAAGCGTGACGACTGGGCCGAGCCGCCCCAGCTGAAGTTCTCTGCTGTTCGAGTAAGAATAAGTAGACCAAGTGGCTCCAGCTGAATTTTTTAACTCAAGGAGGATTTCTTCAGCCTGAGAACCCGTTCGCAAGTTTTGCCCGCTACATTTGTGCAAATCTGGCAGCACAGTCTCGTAGCCCGGGGACCAAATCATGGTTATTGATATGATGCACATTACTCTATCATTCCGCACTTGCCGTTTATCGGTAACGTAAATCAGATTTTAGTACGTCAAAATACCTGAATTAATTCATTGCGCTGCCATGCTTCAAAATGCAGCAACATGATGACAGCCGGGAGCACACGTGTGACACAGGTACTCGTAAACAAGAAATAACTAAAAAGGCAAAATAAGGTTCAAAGGTAAAATCTGATGGAAATGACCGGAAGGTAATGGAAATTGCAATATCTCCTTTGTGTCAAGCATGCTCCATTTACTCAGCCTTGGTGCGTCATAGCTGCACGTGATATGATGACCGACAATAGCCTGGTGTAGATGACGTAATGGTCAATGGTGGTTATAGGCGGCTGTGGCACATAGAGATATGTAGCCGGAAATATGTCTTGGATAGTCATATTGGGTAATTTGCCTGAGATAAGTAGATAATTTCCCTGCGGCTCCACCAGAGAAAATAGTGTCGAACTGCCTGACAGGTCATGCCAATGAGTAGACCTGCAAAGATGCGCGTCAGCTTACCCACACTTTAAATCCAACGATATGATTTGTGCGACCCTGATGTGACCACGGTAACGCACTCAGCTCATACAACAGCCAGGCCCTGCACCGGACCGGGTCCGGTCCGGAGTCCGGCGGTCCGACGGACCACAACCGGACCCGACAAAAAATGGCTGAGCTTTCCACTAGAACTGGAGAAATTTGTGACAAAAATCTGGTAAGCCGTACTCCCTTAGAAAATCTAGCGACACTTAACCGCATCGCGCCGTGCCTATTTGGTGCTCGCGAGAACGCTGAAAGGATGGCGAAAGAGGAACACGCGACTGATGATTGGTTCAGCAATTCGTTTTTACCATCATTGATGATCTGGAAGGTGACCCCTTTTGAAGGAGCCCGCCGTTGACGTGCTGCCAACTCCAATGCGGCAGGTGTGGGAAAACAGGCGCACGGAGGGCGAGTTTGACACAGATTTGCCCACGAGGTGAACCATTTGAATCGATAAATATATGAACTAAATAAAAATAATTCCATTAGAAAGTTCTCCGAGAAAATGGCACATTGAAAGGTGGTTGCAACTATCCATTTGTGAAAGTGGAGCAGCCCCCGCCCCCCAGCATTTCACACGTTGATATCACAATTTTTTAATCTTGAAAACATCGTAAAAAGGGGCTATAATGCCACAGTTGGGCCACTTGTAGTCATAGCATGATCGGGGAAAATGTTGATCGATGACTTGACAGGGACAAATATGTGAAATAGCCTAGCGGCAGAGGAAAGCGTGACAGAGCCCTGTTCCACCGCTGGAAGGCAGCAGGCACAGAGGCCAAACTCTGCGCGGGATCGTTGTCTGTAAGATCAGAGGCCAAACTAGTTCATTTTCCTCCGCACTTTTCCTTGGCGCCGTCACGCTATCGGCACAGGCTCCCAACTAGCCCGCCAGAGAATTGGCCAGTTCATGCTGACGCGGACTGTCGTGGGCTTAGCTCTGGCGAATCGACTGCGTGACTTCCGCGGCATTCAGAAGCGACTCTCCTCAGACACTGGTGTCGCTCGCTCTCCTTTGGCGCTCAGCTCGATTCTGTTCCGTCATTGGGGAGTGATCAGGGTCTTCTACACGAGACATCAGTTCGAGTCACGCCCGACCCAGCAACGGCTACCGTGTCGCAGGCTGTCTCCTCGCAGGCTGTGCCATGTGCTCGATATAACGTCCATGTTGGCGTGAGGCACGGCTCAGCTTGTGCCTGCATGGGGTAGTATGCTCACATTTGACCCCAGTGGTCGCTGGCAGGAGAGTATAAATGATTTATGAAGGGCGTACAGCGCTCTGGCAGCTGGAAATGTTGTTGATCATATGCCACATTGTATCGCAGGTGTTTCATCAGACAGGGCACGGACATGTCCGAGCCGCGGCACTATCGCTTTGTATGCATGAAGCCGTCGGCTTTGAGCGACGTGAGCGAAAGAGCAGGTGGGGCTATCGGGGTAAGAAAGCCGGCATTTGCCCATACCCTCGCTTCCGACTTTGGTACATTTATAATGGTACAGATCCTGATGAGTTGTGTTGGGCCTCGTGCCCTTTAATGTCAGCCGACGCTACGGCCACGTGGTTTACCGAAGTGCCCCTTTTACCCGTCTCACGCGGCCCAGCCACGACTCCGACTGGCCTGCGGGACCGCTTCTTCGCGCGGAGCGAATTCAGAGGCGCTAATAACGGCCATCGCTAACCCCGCCACCTCCGCGTCGCCACCGCGTGCGCTTATGGCTGCCGAGCACCATGTGACGGTAGATGGTCTAGTGGTGGTGATTGTAGCAATACAACGGAGTTTCATGTTAGGCTGTCGTCTAATGTGCCATGGACTGTCGCTTTCCAACTCCGATCCAGTCCGCTATCGGTTCTTATCTCCCCGTTCCACTCCTCCACTGTTGCTTCTCAACTCCTCGATCCAGTCCTTTGCCGTTGCCTCTCAGATCCACGATCCACTCTGATTCAGCATGACATCGTATATTCTGGCTGGGATCAATGAGATACGCTGCACACGCCAGCGCGAGCCTAGGTGAATCTACATGCGTCGGGATCAGGTTCAACTCACGATGCACCCTCCTCCACTATTGCCTCCCAACTCCCTGATCCACCCTTACACCACTGCTGCTCAAATCCCCAATCCACTCCTTCCCCATGGCTTCCCAACTTCCTGGTCCACTCCTCCTTTATTGCCTCCCAACTCCCTGATCCACTCTTACACCATTGCTTCTCAACTCCCCAATCCATTCCTTCACCATTGCTTCCCAACTCCCTGATCCACTCTTCCTTTATTGCTTCCCAGTCGCTGATCCACGCCTCCACTGAAACACTTGCCGAGTCTCGCCCGCTCTGGAATCAATTAGGTGTGATTCGCGGAGAAGTGCAGCTGCAGGTAGATTCAGCCATATACCACCCATACAGCCTGTGAGAAGTACAGCTGCAGGTAGGTCCATCCACGTATCACCCAAACATTTCGCGAAAAGTACTACCTACCGCTGTAGTAAAAGTACTACCGTTGGTAGGTCCAACCAGGTGCCACCCATACAGCGTGTGAGAAGCACGGCCGCAGGTCCGTCCAACCATTGTCACCCAAACATCCTATGGGTTTTTGCATTAGAGCCTTTTCGAAAAGAAATGGCCATTTCAGGGCTATGGGATGAAGGAAAATGGTTAACGGTGGGGCAGACTTGCATGCGCCTGGGGGCCAACCGCCGAACTTTAGTCCGCGCATGCGCGGGTACCCGGTCAGGATCCCCCTTCCCACGGGGCCTCTCGGCCCACTCGTGACTGGTGTATGCAGCCCGCCCCGGACAGCCGGGGTGTCGCGGGGGTACAGGATGAAGCAAGATTGAGGATAACAGGGGCGGATCACACTCAAACATCCTGTGAGAAGTACAACCGCAGGTGGGCCCAACCACACGCCACCCGTACAGCCCGCCGTTGTGATCGCCTTTCCTCGAGTGAAGTTGGGCTCACCGTACCGGTCAGCTGGCTATGATGAATAAGATGGAGTCGCGCGGGGCACATGACGCATGTGACCGATTGGCAACGCGCTGTTTCGCGGACGGTTCGGTGGTGGTCGGCGCAGGCCGTTTCGCCCCACGTGACAATGGTAAGTTCTCTCATAACAAGCTTTTTTACGTCGGCCCGACCTTGCAATGAGTCTGCTTCGTCACCGGTCAGCTATCCACGCTACACAGGGTGGGGCGGAGTTACCATGTTTCTCATCGCCATCACCCAGTGATGGTGAATTAGTCGGGTAGAAGAAGAAGAAGAGGAAGAAGAAGAAGGCAGGAATCACCCTGCCCAAAGTTTGGTAAGACATAATGCTAATCCTATGGTGCAAAACTAGTTGAATCTGTTTACGCCTCCGACTTCCCCAATCATTCACCACTACTAAGCCATGCAGTGTTACCTGCTCACTATCCCGAGTGACACGTCATCCAAGCTCGATCACCATTCCCTTGCTGATATAAAGGCGATACTCGGGCTTAACTTCGGTCAAGTCGACAGTGAGCCCACGTCACCAGCTAGATCCTGCATGACTATTTCATGGTTTTCTTACCCACGCACTTGTGCATTTTTTGCGAGTATTGATTGCCACCACATTTGGCAGCATGCAGGAAATGAGTTAGACAATACGATTATCTTGAAATCGATCTGTCATGAAAACTCGTTTCCCAATTCAAAGGCGTCAGCGCGCGCTTTGGATTCGCGAGAAGTAAGAACATTTCTGGCAGCCGCTTTCAGTTCTCTTCATATCTGTGCCATGAATGCGATTCCAAACGAGAATGGTCCGCATGCCCGTCCGTATTGTAAAGTAATAAGTCTATTTTCCGGAACTTTACAGATAGCCGGGTGAGAGTGTCACTATCTCTTGTTCCTCGAAGTTTCTAAGAGGACGTTATTCTGCAAAAAGTTGCATGCGCTTTTACCCGGTGCGACTTGGGTTGAGAATACCGATGTATTTTTAGATGGTATAACGCCCACAACATCGATAGAACTTGGGCAAGGCCGTTAACAACGTTTTCGTCAAAACTCCACGCAGTAAAGAGACGTGTGAAATAATTCGTATCCAAACCATTGGAAGTACGCTGGTAAGCCTTGAGTGTTATATCACTGCACTTAATTACGCACCCAGCGAAGGGGAAAACACCAATAATTGAGTGATTAAAATGCAAAACACACATGATTGCGTGCGGTATTGCGCTCTGAAAATAATGCCCATAAGCCATACTGCCGTCATGAATGAAGGATAGTCATAGCGCCACGCTGCAGTTTTCAACACCTTCCACGAGACCTACCCTTCAGCTCTCCGCACGGAAGGAACTACCCTTGGCCCACTCGCTAAATCGCCGTCTTCTATCAGCGCTGCGACCGGGATATGGGAAACCAGCAAGCAGTCCCTCGCTGGTACGAAGCTTCTGGTCCCGCAACACTGCGTCACACGTGACGCGTCACGCAGCGTGACGTCACAGTCACCAAAGAACCGTGTGTGTTTAGATAACCGATCAGTCTCTTCGTACGCGCTTCTGACTTCGAACAATCATTTTCTGCGCAACAGGCAGCTCGCCGAGAGCATTTCCATCCAGATGGCCACGGTGCGCACGCGTACTCATGCGTTCCATGACGTCACTCCAGCCCAGCAGAACAATGCACGGGACGACTCATATCGCCGTCCCGCTTCCGAGACCGCTTACACGGAGATCGCTGACGCGGCGGCGGCGCTTGCCTCCCGGAACTGTGCCGGCTTCCGTGTGCGCGCACCCCCTCCCCCGCCCGTGCCGGCCCGCCCCCGACCAGCGGCGGAGCGCGGTCCCGGTCACGCCGCACAGAGGTCACTCCACTGCCCGCGGGGAGGGGAGGGGAGGGCGTGGTGCGGGTTACCTGGACGGCGCCGTCGCCACGGCGGCCACCACTGCACGCCAGTTAGTCGCTCCGCGCGGCAGACCCCGCTGAGCGCTCGTGACCGGCCGCGCCGCACATCGCCGCGATGGCAAGCTGGAGTCAGACCGCGCTCGTGAGTACGCTCGCCGACCGGCGGCGGGCTCCGGAGAGGGGGTCGGGTCACGGGCGTCTGCCAACGGTGTCGGGTAGTCGAAATAAACCTGGCCGTGGTGCAATTCGTAGTTTGACGAAAGGTCTAGTGCTGATCAAAATAAAGTCAAAATGTGTTCGATTATTTATATATGCGTCGGCTGGGGATTAGTTTGAAAGCTGCTCAACGCTCGCGGTGAAGGTAGGCCAACAAAAAAGACAGATCATTCATCAGAACGGGAATGATACCGAAATTGTTTAATTTGGCTCCAACAAGCTGCTGGACGATTGCAGTGCACCTCATGCGTGTTGAGCTGGGGTTGAACAAAAATGTGCTTGATATATGCTTGAAAGGGTTGTCGGAATTGCCCTCTGGTATCGTTTTTTAATGCGAAAATATGAATACTAGCAATGCTAGCAACTTCGTGCAATATGGTCTCCTGACGCAATGGTTGGATGACCCCTTCTCCATAAAAATTGGATTCGTCCGACGAAAGAAAACAACTGCATCTGAAAATAAGAACCGAAAGCTATGCCTGTTCAGCTCCTACGCCTACCAAATGCTGACAACTAGCGAAAGTTACTTGAAATTGTTATTAAAATTGTTACTTGAAATCGAAAGTTACTTGACATTGTTTTGACGTTTTGTATTGATGGACACCAATAATCTACTAACCGCCTCAGCCACTTTTTCTAGTTGAGCTACTTAAGGTTGATTTGATTAAGATCAAGGACGGGTGCAAAGTTTCGGGAAGATATGGTGTTATGCCATGCTGTACCTTTGTAGCATCATTTCACCTACCGTAACTATATGAACTATCAGAAGCGCACGCAACAATGTTCGGTTTGTATGTTCCTGGTCAATACTCATTTCCGGTCATTGCAAACATCATTTATGCTGGGCACGGGGGCATTTCAAGGCCGTTTTACTTCCTTCGGCCGGCTTAAAGTTAGGAAAGAAAGGAACTACCCGTCCAAGCAATCTGATTGGTCGGACTAAATGTTAACTGATTCAGCGATCTCGATGATATCTGACGTGGCTGACACCAGACAGCCTCCACCAGACCGGACGCCGGTCCGGCGCGGGTCGGGCCGGTGTGAGGCCAGGCACAGAGCCTCTGGCTGCCGATGTATGAGCCGCGGCTGCTGCATCGTTCCAAGCGAGATGCCGGGATCGATAATGTCCCATTAGCCCCGTTTCCACGGCGGCGGGCGCTGGGCGCGGCCGCGGGCCCCGCCGACAGGCTCGGTGAGCGCGCGCGGCGCGACCTGCAGGTACTCAGGGAGTGACGGGTGTGTGTGTGTGTATGAACATACTTGTGCAGCAGGAGCTGTCTAGAAGTCGTTCAGCTTCGGGTGTAGCCGTGTTTGAGGAACATGGGGACCAGTGTTACCATAATGTCTGACCCGATAGCTCAGTTGGTAAGAAGACATGTGTTCCGATCCACTCAGTTGCAGGTAGGTGGCTTCGATCGCTTTAGGCAACTTAAGGCGCTCACAATTTTCTGTTGACAGCTATAGCCTGCGGCCGGCGGCAGCGATCGCGCCAAATACCAGATTGCGTTAGAGGACAGGACGGACCATGCCGAGCGTCGCGGCATGTTAAAATTTTGCCACCTATGTTTTTAACCTGGAATGGCACGATCGGATGGCAGGGTTCAGGCTAACACAAGCGCTTCTTGACAGACCGGCGATTCCAGAGACCAATCCTTCAAAAGGTTTGGATAGAATCCTTCTAAAAAGTGCTGTAAATACATCGCATTCTGGCCTCGCCTAATGTCATTCTCCTACTATCAGACAGCAAATAATGGCTTCGGGAAGTACAGCACGATTCCACAGAGGGCGGATAAACCATCACTCACCAGTTCGGTGTTGTTAAAAGGACTTCACTTTACTGGAAGCAACTGGCGCTTTGTATGATACGTTAAAGCGTTCACAAGCACGCGTGATTAATGTCACGAAGGTCACAATACACTGGTAAATTCAGCCAGCAAACCCAACGCCGAAACAGCCGACATCAAAGTGATCTTACTGGGTGCACCTTCCCGCAGACACCGTGTACAGTAACAGCTAAAAACGGATTCAACAGCAACTCTGACAAACGGCGGGCCCATTCATGTAATGTTCAGCAAGTGCAGCTCTCCCAGGCTCATGAACTGGTAATTATCGCATAACCGATGTATTTCTGAGGAGCCAACGGACGCTGGCCCGAAGACCTCACCTCGTGCCATACATACGTGACAAAACGTGCCATACATACGTGACAAAACGGAAGACGCCCAGCTGTCCAAGCTCGGTTAGCGAGACATTAGCATTACAGTACGGCTGAAGCAAAATCTGAGCTAATCAGCGACTGGCCATGTCAGAGCTCAGGAAGAATGCCTTACTAAGCCTCAGAGGTTCCACATCCACATCAGATGCCGAACGCTCGCCAGAATTCGGCGAGGACGAATGAAGAGCACACTGTATGCTCACACCTGCCAGTTTTATGATAGCATGGTGCGTGTGATAACATAATGCTTATGATAGCATGATAACATAACATGATAAAATGATGCTTGCTCAACTCAGCAGGGAATGTGGCAGCTTCTCCAACATATTTCAAAGCTATACGCTGTTCAATCAGTTCACTTCAAACTCTTCAAGCATCGTAGGCCACAATACATGCGTCATATGTCGCCTGGTAACAACATTTCTCGATGACAATGTGACGTTGACTAGAGCGAGGACGTTGTTCGTGATAAATGCAGCGGATGCCTACTCGGCTATCCGGACATGTGTATAAGTGGGTATCGGTCCAGGGGAGAACGGTGCAGTGTGAGCAATGTGCGTAGTGCACATAGCACAGTTGCAGTTAGTTTGCAGTATCTCCCTTATCAGCGATCTGGTTAACGTGTCACGGTACAATGTAACGCTTCTGCAAAATCGAGTCTATTTGTGCGGATTTCTTTACCCACAGATCTCGTTCACATCAGCTGATTGTACACAGACCAAGCCTTGCGGAAAGAGATCTGTGAACAGACGCTATGTTTACCTGCACTGATTTCTTTAATTCATAGCTTGGAATTCAGGTCATAGATCCTTTAAATGCACAGTGACCATCACCATTAAACACAGATGTGTCAAATTTCAGTTTTTGAAACGTTTCATCCGAAAACTGCGTCCGCATTGTTTGACGTTCACTCCACCGCTCCACCAAAAGTGGAAGGGTTTCTTCTGCCGGGCGCCTCGCCGAGATGTTCCGCCTAGCGGATACACCCGTCTGTCTGCAGGGTCGAAACCCGTGTCCCAGTGATGCCGATCATTAAGGGACACGACACTGGACAGGGGCGGTTCGCCGTTGCCGTTGAAGTTTACCCAAGGCAGTCCTGACCTCCACCCCCTCCCCTTCGGCCATGTACGTCACCACGCCTAAAATGCTTTCTGGTAAAAAACACGGATATAATCAAATTTGTTCAATGGGTTCTGTGATCCAGACTCCACCGATTCCAGAGTGATGGTTGCTCCCATGCCAATGACGCTGCTCCTCAGCTACGACGGTCGGCACACCACAAAGGCGCACGTCATTTTTGAATGGTGTGAAGGATCCAAATAGCCTGGGGTGCACAGATCAAGGCTAATTCCGGCCATTTGGCTGACAAAAAGTATGCTAACTGCAGGGCGGCATTGTCATCACTAAGCCGTCGCAAATGCCCGGAGGGCAAAGGTTGCCCTGGAACTGCTTCGGTTGTGAGATACGATGGGATAGTGATTTCATTCAGACCGCGCCCGTCGGCTCCCATAATAACCTGGTGCCTGCAGCACGCAGTTAAGCAGCTCGACCCATCACCCGAGCCCACACAGGCATTCACCACCCCCTTTCCTTGTGCCCAGCAGTGTTGGGACCTTTGACATGGTAAGAGGCGTATAAAGTTTATGTTTTGCCTTTGTCCATGCATTGCTACACCAAGTTACCGCTGGATTCGACAGGTTTGGGAGAGGGCAGACACTCCCTCCCTTTGTCTCCCCCTATCCGCTACCCTGTCCTCACCTTTCCGACGTCGGCTCCGGTTCGCAGCACGTCCTTTCGCGTGCCCGGCGACGGCGGGTGAAGGTCCGTGACCCCGGCTCGGCCGCTCTGTCAGCCGGCCGCCAGAGGGCGTGGTCTTCCCAGGCGGGGGCCGGTCACGGCCGTCCGCTGTCGTGGGTCGCGGCGATCGCGGCGCATGTCGCGGCGATTGCGGCGCATGTCGCCGCGGCGGCCCGTCGTGACGGGCCCCGGGCCCGGCCGGAGTTGCGCGGCGCGCCGCTGCCGTAACGTGCCGCTGACACCGGCGCTTGCTGTTCCAGGACGAAATGTCCTCATCACATTTCTTCGCGGGTGCAAAACTTCGCATCGGACATCTCCGTATAGTTTTCTCAGTGCGCACATATTAAGCGACGCAAGTTCTCGTAAATGCAACGCTTTGAACGGCTAGATGCTTGTAACGCAAAATTTCGTGCCCCAAAAACCTGGTATTCGTACTTGCTCCATTACATTTCTTCGCTTTGGAACCTACAACTATTTGGTGCACTCAGCTATATGCATGCGCAATTCTTTGAGTCGCGTTTCTTCGTATACGCATTTTTAAGAACCGCGTTTTTTGTTAGTGCGATCATTCGTGTCGCTTTCTTTCACATCCAGTTCTTCGCATCGCATACCAATTTGCATTCAGATTCGCATTTGCTTTTTAACTTTTTCTTTAGCTTTTGAATGCGTCTAGCATTTAAACTCGCAACGCATTGACTGGATGGCTTAAAACACGTGCATGTTAGGTAGGATGGTGCGTGAGCCTTATGTGGCTCCTAGATATCACAGATATTTAAATAAATATTTTAGATGTCAGAAAGAACGTAAGAAAAGCACAATGGGAAACGAACATCAGAGCAATGAGGATGGCAACCAAATACCAAAGTTCCTGCACTAGATACCCCATACTCCATATGAAGTATTGCTGATGCCAAGAGATGCAACGAGAAGTTTTTATTTACTAAGAAATGCATATGCAAAGAAATGCAATGGCAATAATTGCTTTTAGGACAAAGTTTAATACAAAAAATCGTCCCGCATACCTAAATGCAATAGAAGGAATCACGTACCGAAGAAAATGCGATGTGAGGGAAGGCGTAACAGCAGAAGCTTTCAAGATGCGAAAAACTGCTTATAAGCATTCACGCACGAGGATGTGCGACACCAAATTATGCGTCTTAAGATTTGCATACCAAGTTTTTCATGCGAAAACCTGTGCTACGAATATTCCCTTATAAAATTGTGTGTAGGAAGAAATTCTTTACAATTGAATGCGACACGAAAGTTTACTCGACCACGGATGTCCAGCAGCCGTAACCGGTGATGCAACTGGCCGCCGTCACAGCGTCGAGTTGTCGATTTCGACATCATCAAGGAAGCAATTGAACTAATAGCTATGACGCCGTGGCGGAAACACTACGTGTTGCAATGTACGAACGGTTAAGTCAGTTCCGTCTCACGCACAATACGAGTACCACCGTCACAGGGCTAAGCCGCAGGTACAGACAGTAGCGGGATGTAGAGCCTTGTCCGCCCGCGGCTGTCCGCGCGTGTGACGGTCGCCACTCTGCGCCGCCAGGCTTCTGCGCTGCTGCTGCTGGCTGTGGGCCACCTCAGCCGGGCCCAGTACCAGACCGGCTACGGAACGGGCCCCCAAGATGCCGATCTGTTCCCACGCGACGTGCCCGAGGACGACGAGGACCTGGCGGCCGCCCGCGCCGCCAGCATCATCGCCATCAGGCTCTTCCGCACCTCGGACTACGACTCCAACTTCATCCAGGTGAGGGGACAAGCAGGCTGCCGACGCTGCAGCACAGCTGGTGTGACGTCACACACTTGACCGCGGTGTGAGGGACATGTAGGTGCACACCACAGCTACAGCACTTATGCGGGTCATCGCCAAATGGCAATTGTCAACTGGCCACGACGGTCCGGCTGAATCAGAGCGGACGCGCCGTGACGTTGCATGACACGTTGAAGCATGCTCGCTTCTGTTTGGAACAGAATGCCGAAGCAAAAGAAAAACTCTTCGGACTAGAACAGCACTTGTTAATGGTACCAGAGTCTTCGAATTCGTGGCCAGCTCCACTTACGAGAGATGGGATTCCAATGTCATTCATGCATAATGCTGATAAGATTTTTTTCTAAAGAAAGGAGCCCCATTTAGCTGCCGGCTAACACTGCTGACATCTACAGAAGATCAGCTTCTTCGGTCCCGCGTCACTGCAGCTGCCAACTCAATGCAAAATGGAAGGCATTGCGTCTTGAGCGATGTCGATAGCATCACGACTTCAGAATAATCATTTGCTGGCATCTGCATTTATTCATTGATAAAATTTTGCTGCAAACCTATATCTGCCTGGATTCTTGTTTTTGATATTCAAGTTTAGTTCTCGAGAAAGCCTTCCATATTTAGATCCATGACGTAAACATTCTCGACAGACAACAGAATACAAACCAAGGCCAATGCAGTTTATCGGCACCTCTCAGTGCTTTACCATCAAGCTCCAAAGCGTTCAGGAAGATATCGTAAAACGCGCAGAAAATGATCCATGCCGACTAGGAACCGTGCCATTTTTACGCTAAATAGCCGCAAAATAAGGCCCAGTCAACCTTGCACGCCTTTCCACACCCGTGGCCGGCGGCAGCGAGATCTCGCCGCCGATAGCTGCCCACCCCCGCAGCGTGGGAAAGTCGCCTGTCTCACCCGGGTGATAGACCCCGCTGAGTCGTTGAAGTTCCCTTATCGGGCTCATCGGGCCACGTCGACGGCGCTGGCGCGCGCGCCGATGGCTGCCGCACGGTCAGCACGCGGTCACTGGGGCAAGGTCACCGGGTCGGGGGCGGGCCAGACGGAAACTGATGACCCAGTCTTAAACGAGCCTTTGGATTCGGCAGATCTTGGCGTCAACACGTCACGGTTTGCCGTGCGCCTCCTCATTCGGAGTAAGAACGTGTAGTTCATGTATATGACGACGTGGAAATTACCGCGTCCGAAAAAGTTGTATGGAAATTTACACAGCTGAATAAGAGGTTAGAGCGGGCAAAAGTGCCCTGACCTACTTGCTCTAATCTCACGTGGTGGTCTCGAGCTGTCATACGTTGTCGCATACATTAAGTTCCCAGATGTTGACCTCGATTGGCTTCCCGGCTAGACAAATAACACGCGCATCATTTCTTCCGCATTTGTTGTATTGATTGAAGACGCGTGCTGACAAATACCAGAGTAGCCACAGCATCCTGCAGTCTATATAATTAACATTGATAATTGAAAAAGACACGCCATAGTGGTCAACACACTAACTGCACGGCCGTGAAATGATGGCAAGGGTTCATAGAACACAGCACACTTCCTGTACACGAGAAAGGTCACGGGGCCGGCCATAGAAATGACTGGTTAATCAACTGTCAAGGCTGTTAATTAAGGCTAACCTCTACACAATGTCATTGCAGATTGCACTCAAGATGCTTGGCTACACAACAATGCATACAATGACCATTTCTCTGGCATTCGAAATCAAGGCAGTTTAGTTAAAAATTGGAGTCTTTTCGGTGACAACTCAGTCACAGCTAAACACAGCTACATCCTATGTTTTTCAGTACCTCCTGCTGGAGTTCCTGTTACTGTCATTTTGTGGCACCTGTTATTGTCATTTTGTGACAATGTCATTGAGATCGTTTTTAATCGAATTATATCAGAAATAGTAAATAGTAACTAGCAAATGCTGCTGTAAAAGAGCTGCATTCAAAATAAAGGCGGTTTAATTAATAATTAGAGCCTTTTCAGTGACACATCAGTCAGAGCTGAGCACAGCTACATCCTATGCAATTCAATACTTACTGCTGAAATTCCTGTTATTGTCATCTTGTGACAATGTTATTGAGATGGTTTTCAATCGAATTATGTCAGAAATCCTTCCGCTGAGGTAACAGGGATAATCAGCGGAACACAACGCACTACCCGCGTCATATATCGCCAGCCTGCCGAGTGTTAGTAACGGCCTAAACCTATAACTCATGTTCGTGATACTGGTCGTGCATGCGTTAAAAAGCACGGTAGAAACACAAGAAGGGCTGACTCCATTGCAAGGGTGAGAGCAACCCTCTGCTGTCCAGACTTACCAAGACCTTTGTCCTCTTGCCATCACGGTGCTAAATCCGACCTAGTTCCTTTGCTACTCTACAACGTGATTCAAGCGAACGAGGCTTCTTAACATTGTGCGTCTTGTTTGCAAGTCAGGTAGCAACTGCTCCGCTTTCAAGAAGATGACAGCTCAGTTTAATGCAACTAAGGATCGCAAATCCTTCGTCTTTAGTCTGGACTTCGCTCATCACGCTTACCTTGAGTGCAAAATCCAATGTTGCAAAAGGCGAAGTTTAAATTGTTCAATACTGGCTCCTCATTTCGACGAGATGTTGAAAACGCCGCCACACCAGTGACGACCTCGTGGGGCGATCTTTCCCCAATGTGACGTCACTCCAGATGGCCCCCCCTCCATGTCACGTCGCCCTCGAGCGACCTCCCCGTATATGACGTCACCTCCCGTGGCAGTCTCCCAGACTGGTTACCCTGGCCGGCCTCCCCACATGACATAACGTGACGTCACGCCGGCCGCCGGCTGTGTCCTGACGCAACGCCCCCGGGGGGGGGGGGGGGGGGGGGCGCTTCTGACGCCATTCACGCGGCGGTAAAGCGGATCACGGATCAGGCGGTTACCGAACACGCGGCCCCCGGCGCCGGCCTCCGCTGCCAGGGAGGCGGCTCCCGCGAGAGGCCCACCGGTCACCCCGTACCGCCCCCCGCTCCCACGGCTCACGATCGACGGCACCGGAAACCGCCCGAAACATGTGAGTGCGGCGGGTAAGCCGCATGCCGCAAAACCGCAGCGGGTGCAACGTTCGGCGGGAGTGTCCGCAGCCTTTTCCGACCGCACTCCCGGGACTAGGAAACGCAGCGTGCAGTAATCAGGTGTCTCGCAAGGCTGACAGATGGCCCGCTGGTGTAATGATACGCTACCGGGCTTGCATGGCTGCTGGGACGGTGAATAGGCAGTGTTGTAGCAAGTTGTGAGAAATAATTTCCTGTCCTAATTTCCTGTCCGCATCGGCTTGGCTCATGGGATTAATGGCTCCTCGCCCAATCATAAGCACTACAAGAACTGACAAAAAACATGCGGGTATTGCTGCCTTGACGTCCTTTGCGAGGTTGCCATCGAGTTTTCCAACAAACCAGCAATAAGTCTGCTTGCTAAGCTCTATTTGTCTCGACCACGCGATTCTCGAGTCTCTATGACATATGTATGCATGTAGGTCAAGATGGAAACGAAATGTTCCAGTTGCGTCGTTCATGGCACTCAGCGTCTTACTTTCGCAATCCTGTCCATGCATTTGCTCAGCGACTCGAAGTAAACATATTTCTTAATCGCTTCGTTCGTGACTCACTCACGTTACCATTCGCTCCAAAGAAAAGGATTCGCCCTTGCAATAAAGGTCGCGGGATTTCCATTGTCGATGTTCCTGCACGATGGCCGCTTACTGCCGCGGTCGCCACTTCTCTGGACATTGCACTGTCCACCTTCTTCAGAGCCTGTTATTTGCCCGGCTTTAAGTGCACCGCGGAATCTACAGCGGCGCCCCGTCCGAGCTATCCTCCAAACGTACAGCGGCGTCCCGTCGAAGCTATCCTCCAAGCGTACAGCGGCGTTCCGTCGGAACTATCCTCCTAACGTACAACGGCGTCCTGTCGGAGCTATCCTCCAAACGTACAGCGGCGTCCCGTCGGAGCCATCCTCCTAACGCACAGCGGCGTCCCGTCGGAGCTATCCTCCTACCGTACAGAGGTGCCCCGTCCGAGTTATCCTCCAAACGTACAGCAGCGTCCCGCCGGAGTTTTCCTGCAAATGTACAGCGGCGACCCGTCGGAGTTTTCCTGCAAATGTACAACGACGCCCTGTTAGATCTATACCCCAAATGTACGGCACCCTGTCAGACCTATCCCCCGACCGCTCCAGCTGGTGTTCTTTTGGCGCTGCCCCCGCGGATCGTGCCTGTCGTCGCCTGCAATCTCAGCGATCGCACCTCGACGGCAGCCGGGCGACGGCCGTCCGACCGTGGCCCGTTTCTCGCAGGGCTCGCCTGGAGGCGGGGCTCCACCTGAACCGGGCCGGGCCACTTGACCGACTGAGTCACGCCGACGCACCGCAGGCTGTATGTGTTCATCTTGCAGCCGACGAGCTGACGGTTCGCTGCTCGCTGGTGGAATCGCCCGACGCGGGGCGGCGGAGAGTGGCGCCATAGACTCGAGGGAGCGGGGGAGGGGGCCGTTTGGGGGTTGGAGAGGTTCGACCACCGGCGCTGCCTCTGGGGGCGAAGGGGTTTGACAGCCGGCGCTGCCTCTGGGGCGGAAGGGTTTGACAGCCGGGTTTGCCCCTAGCGTAGAGAAACGCTGGACATGATCTCGGGTTGGCCTGGCTGCTGTGGAGCCGGGGCCGCGCAACGCTGGACATGATCTCGGGTTGGCCTGACTGTTGTGGAGACGGGTCCGCGCGACGCTGGACATGATCTCGGGTTGGCCTGACTGCTGTGGAGCCGGGTCCGCGCGACGCGTCCTGCTGGGTCGGATGCTGATGCGAATGGGACTTTGCCGACAACTTCACCCGGGTAGAATGTCAAGAGAACCACTGCTAAAAGAAATAAAGAATATAACGTCCGGAAGGTGCTGCCATCTCAAAGTATAATTGTTATAGCTATCATTAAAACATGAGATGAATTTGGTACAATACGGAACCGGCGAGCCGCATGTCCGAGCTTGTTTCACGCTTGCAGACACTGTGCTCGTCAACTCCCATCTGTTTTTGTTATCTGCCGCGCTCTGTTTCAGGAGATGGAGATGTTCAGTCCTGGCCTAATTGCATTGTTTTTCAACAACAGCATGTAGGGTCGTTGCATATCATATCGGCAAATGTCTGACACACATATTTAAACAAACTTGGCAATTTTCGGAGTCTCAGGCAGGCTTCATGTGTTTGTATGACTCTACTCCACGTTCTGTGCAGACGGCAGGCTTACCGCAACTGCCGCATGATTTAGTACTACCTCAAACCCCTATCCCTTCAGGATGAGCGCAAATTTGTTTTACCTCATATTGCACGCGGACTGCGCCAATGTTCCCAGTAGGTGATGGAAATGAATCACGTATTTGTTGTTTTCAGGATGTCACGCCGTTCTATAAGTACAGGAGGCCGATGTTCGTCACGAGTTTCGAGCCGTTCGGAGGTAAGTCATCAAACTGCACGCGTTCACTCCTTGTGTTGATCGGGCGCGGTTGTCTCTTTGTGTTAATCTTGCCTTGTTCGAGCCCTGGGAGTTCTTTGCTCTCGGCGAACGTTACTTGCCCTGCTGGAGGTTCGAGGCGTCATTTTGAAAATTTGGTGAAACACAGAGAGAGATTCAAAGGACCTCTTTTTCTATAATGCTGAGCGCAGTGCACTTGCAAGCGTTCCTATGGCAGCTTTCCTTTGCTACTAACCTATGTCAGTGCAAGCCGGAAGAAGCAGATATACTTAAAAACTCAGTATGACGTCAACAGTGGTATGTGCGCGATTCGCTGCTTCCCATCACCATGATCTACTCTGCGTTGCAGGAATCTTGGGCTTGGAAAGCTTCTGAAGTCGGCGGATACAAGAGTGCACCGCTGGCGGCAGTGTGACGGGAGACCATCATGGACACTGTCCAGGGCAGGGCAGCGGCGACCGATCGTAGAGCTTCTAAACTCTGACGCCAGTGACCAACCACGCGCCTGCTGAACTCTGACGTCAGCAACCCAATGTGCACCTTCTAAACTCTGACGTCAGCAACTAACCGCGCACCTGCTGAACTCTGACGTCCGTGACCAGCCGCGCGTCTTCTAAACTCTGCGACCAGAGACCAACTGCACACCTTTTATTTAATATTACATATACGAAACGACCTGCATTCAGCACAGCGCCTGTACATGCGCCGTTTGCACGAGATGCCCAGCATTTGGCCGAACTCTGACATCAGTGGCGAGCGCCATGTCCCAGCTTCCGAGCTCTGACGTCAATGGCCATTGGCCAGGCCTCTGAGCTCTGCCCTAGTGCCGTCACATATGTGACGATTGCTGGGACGGGCAGAGATGCTGCATGCCTGACGGATATGTAGGCCAAACATCGCGCGGCACACAAAGCAAAGACAAAACCAAAAATGGAGCAATGAATCTGGCTGCATTTGCGAGCTTTTATGCAAAACCTGTACCTGTTCACTACTAACATTGACGTTTGAGAATGACGTTTTTGATTAATGCCAAAGTGAGACGCAAAGCACGCGTGCCCCCATTGTCTGGAATTGCCGATGTCAGAGCTAGGCATGACAGGTTAGGCAAGTGGAGCACGTGACAGTGAGGCTCGGATCAGCACGCGAAACGATGACCAGTCGCTTTCAATCGACCAAAGGCTGCAGATTCAGGTTCTCCTTTCAAATACCACATTCCATGTAGAGGGTCTCAACTGTGATTATTTTTCATTCATTATTGTATATTTATTTTCAGTTAAGGACGCATTTTCATCGAAATGCGTTTGGCAAACATCGGTGCAGTTTTGCCGAAGTGGACACTGGAGCATAAGACGGCGATCGTCCTTACGTATTTCCACTTAGTGTTGCATGTAATCTAGCCGATATGAACGTGCGCGAAAGCGTTTTGCTGTGTCGCTACCGTGTCAAATCACGTATCCGGTGCGATGGCCGTGTTGAAAGCTGCTTTTGTTGGGGGTCATGCGTGTTGGATAGGTGAGTGTGATGTTGTAGCACTAGAATAGTTTGTCATCTATTGAGAATATCGCTTGAGAATAAACGTTTATTTAACCGCTATACTGTGTGAACACGTGCTTTAAGCAAACACCGAGAAAGCAGAAATCGACCATTCTCATGAGCATGAGCGTGGGAACCGTACAACCAGGCGCACAATTTCTTCACTCAGGGAACAATACGAATGCTTGGAAGAAGGCCCATCATTGCGACACTGAACGGCTATGTAACTTATATCTCAGAAACGCATGTATTTATTTCACTTCGGAAAAATAGCACACCGAGTGGGGCCGGACATGGGTGAGAATTCGGCCGGGCGTGGACTGCTGTACCGCTCCAGATCATTCCAGACTCGAGACCAAGCATGGATTGGACACTTACCCCATCACATATGTAACCAGAATCAGATAACTAAACCCCCACCTACAGAAAACAACAATGAGCCACCTCTGTCACCCAGTGCGAAGTCACGAAAGAGCTGCCAGTGGGAAAGGTCAAACCGATTCATATCCCGTCCGACAGGGACGATCGCCTTTGGCTGGATCTTACCCACGACAATCGCCTCTCGCAGCATGCCGGTCTGTGCTTCGCGCTCGGTGGACGTTGATTTCAATACTTAGCCCAATGTGGCTTCACGTAAGCAAAGATGAACCACATAAGCCTAGTGTGGCTGAAGGGCCTGCAGAGGTATAATAGCTGCAACAGTAGCACGATCCCAAATGTAACGACGGCCTACGGTTGCTGTTCTTTCACATCGTCAACAGGGTAATCGCCGATTTGCGGCAAACCCAATCAAATGGCCACGCAGGACAAAATCGCAGGCATTTAAAAGAATCCCGGGTTTGTTTTCTGATAGTATCAGTAAAAAAACATCGCCATTATCATTAGCATCTGCTTAAAGAAGAAGATGAACTAATTATAGCCTGTTTTGACCAGTGCACTGCTTTTTTCTGCGCTAGTTTCATATTTTGTCTGGCACCGCTCTCTCAGGGCTATGCCACACAGAACACCCTCCTTATGGCCGTGACCTGCAGAATGCCCTCCTTAGGGCCGTGACCTGCAGAATGCCCTCCTTAGGGCCATGACCTGCAGAATGCCCTCCTTATGGCCGTGACCTGCAGAATGCCCTCCTTAGGGCCGTGACCCCCAGATAAGCTGTGCAGTTACAGCTGCATCGACCAATCCGCGGCTGAGACCGTCAGATCACCTGAGACCCTCCACGGCGCGGGGCAGCAGTAACCGCCCACCGGGCGGCGCCAGCCCTGGAGGCCCACCCTCCCTGACCTCCGGCCACCAGGGCGTGGTCTGGGCGCCCGCCGACCCACCCTTTCGTCGGCTGTAACAACCCAGCCCGTCCTTGAGAAGGCACGAGCAAGTATTGAACTCGACCTAGATGCGGAGCCTCCGCTGTCATAAACGTATACAATGGGCTGTCGATGCATTTCCGCCATGTTCGGGTCAGACAGGGCAAGCTATGGCCGAAGCGCACGCCCGGGTCAGGGGTCACGGGCGAGGGCCGGGCGCCGACAGGCCGAGCCTCAGCGAGCGGAGGCGGCGTCTTATGGGGGACCCGCCGTCAGTCTGCGGCACAACTCCAGGCCGCGCACCAATGCTTTGGTGAAAGGCGGCAAGCGACGCGGGTTTGGTGCCGCTGAGATGAATGGCGAACAGCAAACGCACGAGGTGTGAAAGTGAAATATTTCTACAGTGTCGTGTGCTCTGATTCTGGACCAGTCGGAGAGAAGGACCCACCGACAACGGAGAACATCGCTGCCGTATTCGAAGGATTAATAAAAGCATGAATGTTTCACAGTACCAAGGTCCAGGGACAACTATCAGCAAATGAATCCCAACCGTTACTACTGATTGTGTAACGTCGCAGACGTACGCAGACGACACAACAAAATTATTTTGGCTTCCAATTCATCGCAGCGCACTGTTGTCATTGACAGCATTTCTAAGCTCTTTACTTTGTTTCCAACATGCAGCGGCACCGTAAAGCTACCCGCACGATTGGACAAATTAATTTGCTCATGATGCTCGCCGGTATCCCCAACTTAACACGACAAACCAAATGGATACTGAGGCCAGGGAGCGAACAGGTAGGCAATCATCAGGCGGGAAATAAGCCCACCCTCGACGGCAGATAACAGACTGTCATCGCGGGCTGAAGCTGGAGACCCACCTGTGATTACTTAGCCAAATCAGGTCCGTGGTTCAGACAAAGATCATCATAGCTTTTTCCTAAGGCAATCTGTTAGAAGTGCCTTTTAAAAACTTTACTGGAAGTATTACGTTAATAACTATGGGAGGTGTCGGGATAATTCATTCGTCGTTCTCAAGCTTAAATCGGTGCAAAGGCGTCATCGATGTTCCTTCGAGGTATGTTTTCGCCACCTCAGCGGGTACGGAAATGCTGATGCTATTTCGAAATAAAAAGATGAAGATGTCAAAAATGGAGCCTTATGAAGCCCTGACGCGGAGCGCAATACATGGATTTTCGTATATGTGGTGTCTGTGCGGAGAATCATGACGGCGTGACCTGCTTAAATGTTGGGCTGTGAAAAGGCTTCATTCAAAAACTTAAGGTTTTATTTAACACGCGCCCGGGTGAGGGTCATTTTGACCCCCTGAGGGTTTTTCCAGACTGGTTTCCGAACGGCGCGGAGTAGCACCAAATTTGGCATAGCCGCAGCCAATTGATTAAAGGATCGTTTGGTATAAACAATTTGCATATACCTTGTAAGCTTGCTAACCCATGTCAGGCTAGTCGAGCCATGGATTCATGGATTCAGCGAAGTTAATTTCTCGGGAATCGTTCAATCTGATGCAACAACGCAGTGGTAGACGAAGCCAAACATCTCTGCGATGCTTTCTTAGACAACACAACAATTGAATGGACAATGCCATTGACTTTGGGTCAGATACGAATGTCAGATCAATGTCAAAGCCAACCTGTTTTCTTACTCTAGGGCTTGCAGTGTGGGGCTATTCATGGTGCTCATTTCCAATTCATTGACAACAGGAACCGCATTATACATCTTCCATGGGCTTCTTGGTATTGGTCTTTTTCCATGGTCTTGTATGATTTTGGTCACTTTGACTTTCCAAGGGTCAAATAAGGTCACTTAACCTAAATAAGCATGTGACCTTTTGCTTAGAACAGATATCTAGGTTCTGTGGGCACTTTGGACACCAACCTAGAGTTTGACCTTATTCAACCTTTTTGACCCGAAGGTCATGATCTAGGAACCTCAAACTTTGACCCAAGTGAGATCACGTACAGGTCAACACACCCTGTAGATTTGGTGTCTCTAGCTCCCTTGCTTTTGAGATCTCAATGGGTCAAACTGACCCCCACCCGAGCGGGAGATATCGAACGGGCCACCCGAGCGTGTAAGTTTCAAAGTGGTTTTTGTCAGGTTTCAGCTAAAATCACCGTGACCTTTCCTTCTGGGGTTTATTCTCAATACTCCGCGTAACACAATATACCATCTTATCATAAGGCTCAGCTCCTATTCTGTACCCCTCCGAGTCATCGTTTGCGATCCTTCCTTATCGCCACATGTTTTGATAAAACATGCGGGTGACTCAACATGAATCGAAGGAAGACGTCACAATTTGCATATACGTGCTAAACACGGCGCACTCAACAGGAGCAAAACGCAGCCTTCATTTAGCTAGCGTTCGTGATGTCATGCTTCCATTTAGGAAACCGGAGAATAGTAAACATGCTCCAAGTTTGCTTCCTCAGCAACACGCAAATTCTTCACTTGAGAAGAAACTTTTCGCAAATGAAATGCCGTCACACACTGCCACGTGCTGAAAAGTTTAAGACCGCTGACAAAATAAAGTACTACCGCCGCGCACTCAACTGCCCAGCCTGAGCCTGCCCAAGCTCAACCCGAGGCAAAACTTTGCCCGTCCACAAATTGCGTTACACTGAGACGTAATATTTGTTCGAGCTATTGTTCTCGTGTGGTGTGCTGGTAGGTGCACGACGTTTCCGGCAAGTACCTCTCCGGCCGTTGTCAGGTACTATGCAGTGCTCAGAAGCTCTCTATGTTTGGCTTTCAGTCACGTGCGTTCCACAATCCGAATTCCCTCCGTGGAATCGCTGGGTTGGAATCAAGGTCTTGCGATTGCGATTCAGTCCTCCACCAACTGAGCTGACCGAGGACCTCACGCCTCGGCAAACCCCGGTCCCTGAGTTCAGCCTTAGCTGGCCGCAACTGTCCTCGCGAGACCACAACTCACTGCCCCCTCTTCACGCTGGCCCCAACACAACCCTGTGAGCATGCACGACCCTCGTCGCGGATGCCGGGCAAGCCGACTGAGGCGTGGAGGAACAGCTGCGCATGAAGCAAGCTGCACGGCACAGCAAGGCGAAATGCTTTATGTGAGCGAACCAGCTTGGCCTGACCCGGTCAAACCGCGCGGCGTTTCCTAGAAATAATTGTTCTTGTGCGTAATAGTGGTACGTTCATTGCGCTTGACGTCTTAAGAAATGATATCACCGTCATGTTGCAGCTGCCATCTTGCTATTCACGTTCGCTGATGAAAAATATGATCTTATGTTGACTAAACGAGGTTTATTTTGATTGGCTATCACAATTTCGCGCATCGAAACGAGGTGAATAGGATACTCACGAGACATTTAGTCACTTGCCCATTTACAAGCAACTAATTTATTGACAGCTGAGGCTCATTATCGCCGCTTCTCGGTATGTAATGTAATGCTAATGCCGGAGAGCTAGTATGTAATGCTACATGAGGCCTTACACTTCTTGCGAAGGGATTAATTTTTTCTCACCGGCGCAGACCTCAATCTGTCCTTACGTAAGCAGGATCCCGAAACCGGCTGTCATCAGACGCTGTACCATTACCACAAAATGCGTATGAGATTCGCCGGCTTCTAACTGGTCATGGGTAAGCTGGTAATATATTCATAACCCTAGTGGAAGCATAACGCAGACAACATGCAGTTATCATACAGTCACACTGGCATGGGGCGACTGTTGAAGTGATGACCCAGCACTGTTGAATTGATTTTTGTCTGGGGAATCCGCTTTCTGACATCAATTTACAAGTTTGCTGTCTGTAAATTTTGCGACCCGATTGTGGGTATTCTTTTCTCGCAAGATGGTATTCGGAGTTGCCACCATATTCTCAAAACTGCCACCAAAACCGGCCACCGCAACCACACGACAGAGAAACCTTTCACTACTTTTTCGAAACGACTGACCGACACGCCCATTGCTGGCCGCCGACCCTGACACTCTGGCCCAGACAGCCGAGCTCGCATGTATGGATGATAGATGGTATCCAGGGCAAGCGTGACATTTGGCAGCCTCTAAAGCGCCGCCATGACAGGCACGCCCGCCGGGGACAGCCGGTCCCGTGTCACACGTCCGTGGCGCGCGGAAACTCCAACGGTGTGTAGAAATTATGCAAACTGGCCCCACTTTGGTATCTACATCAAATAAGGTCCATAAAAATCATAACGGTTATCAGCATCTTTCGCGCTTGGCTCTTGTCCGCTGTCGCCAGGCATGACAATCCAGCGCTTGAGGATTTCCTCACAGTCTGCATTTCCTGCATGGTCTCATTTTCCGCACAGCGCCTTATATGTGGTGATGAGCGTAAGGTTGATCTGCACCCAAAGTGCCAAATGTCTCTCAGGGCAGGCGTAAGAAACGAATGGGTATTGTACTCACCAGTTTATTGACATACGCAGAAAGAAACAAGACACAAGGACGACGTAACTGACTCACTTACACTTCAACAGACTCGACTCGCTCCTCGCGGAAAATCGCTGCAGACAAAACCCGGCCGATCGTGCGCCGACCCGTGGCACCGCCCGCTCGTGTCCGTGGCCGTCTCAGATCTTAAGCACCTGGACGGCGAACTTGTCCTGGAACAAGCCGTCCTTGGTGGTCGGGGTCCTGATCCTGGCGTACGACCCGCCCACCTGGCCCCGGGCCAGTCTGGACGGGTTCACCACCAGGCACCCGCTCACCTCCTGCAACAGGTCAACGCGTCAACAGGGGGCGGGGGAGACGGGTTAGTCAGTCGCCTCCGACCGTCCGGGACAACATATGAGGTCTGCCAATAGTGACCAGCACGATGTGAGAAAAAAATGACTGGGGAGTCAGGGACCGTCTGGCAACCGGCAAAGAAACACGGATTCGGACGGCAGACGCCGCTTGACCTCAGGACTAGAACCCGGGGCAGCTCTGGGTCACACCAGAGAAAAACTGCCACTGCTCAGAGCCAAACGCCATCACCAGTAATCGTTCCACCAACCACGGTCCCCGACGGTAGGAGGCAGCGTTTGGGCCCAGACTGGGGACCCACTGCTCAAGGACCCACCATCCGCGCTGCGCCCTGCCCGGGGGCCCACTTCCTGCAATGCGTCCCACCGCCCACGCTGCTCCCCGGCCCGGGGACCCATCGCCCGCACTGCGTCCGGCCGGCCGGGGAGCCACCACCCGCATTACGTTCCGCTCCGGGACCCACCGCCAGGGGACCCGGCGCCGGCTCCGCGACCCGCCGGCGGCAGGATTCCCGCGAGGTGACATGGCGACAGTACAGCACGTCACAGACGCACCCTGTCCCAACGAGCCGCAGCCGGCCGCCTGCTCCAGCTGCAGGATCAGCCGCCAACGGCACGTGGACGAGCGACGGCGGGTAACCCAGGTTAAGTCCCGGCGGTCCCCCACCCGGTGCAGCGGCGCGAGCAATGACAGCGCGCTCACAGGTGAGCGTGGCCGAGGTGGGCCGCAGACTCGGAATGCATGGGCGGGGTGTGCGCGCGAACTGTGAGCACCATATCGACCCCGGCGCTCGCGAGACTAGAACAAGGGCGTGCCTGGTTCGGAGCGTGGACGTGCGACAAACAACGCCAGTGACTGACCCGACGGCAAGGGAGCAACAACAGTGGCTGTTTGGAGGTGTGTCGGTGGGGACCATGAGCTGCAGTGTCACGGCCGCTGCACAGTGGGTGCACTCACGGGCCGCGCCGTCAGCCGGAGGCCGGTATGCATTGTTCTGTCGGCTACCCGCCACGCCGTCCGTCGACACTATCACAACCACCCACGCTCCACGTGACAGTGGAGCAGGACAATCGACCGGCCGCACGCCAAAAGAAAATGATATAATTAAAATCCTGCTGCACGTATAACACGCCGATTGCGGACCGCGTTGGTTTCCGGCTACCGATGAAATGTGACAACTGGCGCGCGGAGCGGGCGGTAACGCATGGCGCGGCGATCATCCGCGGCGCGTCAGACGAGAGGTGACGTAACACCAGACGCTAGTCTCACCGTCCCCCCCCCCCCCTCCCCCACCCGCCTCGCCCCGCACCTTGACGAAGCCTCTGAAGTCGGAGGGCGTGATGAGGAGGTGCGGCAGCACGGGCAGCTGACAGTGCTGCTGCCAGTGCTGGAAGTCCAGGCCCACGCTCTCCTCGGCCGGGTACAGCGGGTAGAACGACTGCTGGCCGATGAGGTAGCCGGAGAGGCGGGCCAGCCGGTCGCTGGAGCCGGGGCCCGGCCTGGCCACGCACAAGCCACGCGTCAGTCACGGCTTGCACGCCTTTCAGCGGCTCGTGTTTTCAAGTACGGGCGCTGAGTGACAGATAGTATGTGAACACTCTCGCACCGCACTACGGCGTGCACGACGTGATGCATGACTCCTACACCTTGCGGTTTATTTTGCACTGCATCGCCTACTGTGTACTTATTTTGGCGTGACGTTGCAACTACATGCACACATAATCCATCACCTGACCTACCTACTTAAAAGTCATTAAAATGGTAACAAAGAAAAACAGCAGCCCTTCTTATCCGCGCCTATTAGTTCCCGAAGGCTGGGGGGTCGGTGGCGCCCTCACAGTTTGATATCCTGCTGACTGAGGTGCATGAGCACGTCGGTAGATGTCGCTCCGATCACCAGGCCGTCAACGGCGAAGCAGCACGGGTTCGGCAGCATGGTGAAGGGGCCGGCGGCAGTGGCCAACGGTGGCGTGGGCATCACCGGCTCAGCGTGCAGGTCGGCCGTCGACGGCAGCAGCAGCACCTGCGTGTGCGACCTGCGGGGGCGGAGGTCGGCAGAGGTCAGCAAAAGTCAGCGGCGGACCGCAGTCGCCGTCTGCCAAACCAGGCAAGGCTTGCAGCGAGCCGCGACATCCGAACATTGGACCAAGCCTGCACCGGCAACGGCGGGCCCCCGGCTTATGACCGTTGAGCATGACTTGTTGAAATTAAGTCACGGTGGAAAATCCCGGGTCGACAATTTCCGGCTCGTGCTTTTGCAACTGCACACCTTAGTCCAGCAGCGATTCATAGCGTGTGACGCACAACTCTGCAAACTTTAAAACAATATGACGCGTTTTCCAGGCTCGACCCTCAGCACGTAATCTTGCTAGAAATGTTTGGCAGACTGAAGCTATTACTTTGCTGTTGACGCTGTCTTGCGTTGTTAGAGAAATGTATATGCAGAGTGCGCATATTCCTAATTTCCGCAGCCGTCGCCAAATCTGTGCAGACTCCACATTCCAAAAATGTTCAGTCTTTTAAACGTCTCAAGTTTTTATTTCAATTCCATTAACTATCTTAATTCTATTAACTCGTTTGCTAGTGACGTTTACTAGTTACACATACCCTACCCTAAAACGGCAAGTATTCTCACGACATATCAAAATGATTGCTTGATGTCTTCATTTATACAGCACTTCACGGCATTCTCGGGTTCTGCTATTTTCAGCGAGTGTTCCGCATATGTATGGGATTTTGAGCTGAAAGAGCCACTTTCAGGATCATTCGGTGCAGTTCAATATCTTCGATAGAGGGAAAATCCCTTTTAAGCGATATTGCATACACCAAGCATGTTTCCGCGGCATCCACGCAGCTCTGTTGACCATTTTCTTACATATTTCATACGCACGACGGCAACGGAATTGGATAGCAGTCAGAGGGCCGGCGTCACATTTGACTGGTTTTAAAGGAGAACCATGCCGTCACCGGTTAGCTCGTGGTTCCCGATCCATACGCACTTAAGCAGTGCACTGAGACTCAAAACAGGAATACCTCGCCCAACCGCACCAGCGACTTATTGAAAATGCGCTTCGTCAGGGGCGCGGACCGCTGCACTCTGACTGCACACTACTGCAAAGCGCTGGCTCTAATGATGGGCGTGAAATACGTCATTAAAAGCGTCATCGGACACTCCGAAGCTGATATCAAGTCCGCGAGGCCCTGCTCTCAGTCCTCAAAAGCTCAGAGTCCCTTAACCGACCCCTGTTGGAGGAAGCTCGGCCAAACTGTCCACCCACCCAGACGGACCAGTGCTGCATGTTTCCCCAATAGTGGACACTGGAACAGGCGGGAGACGAACACCTCCCGCAAGCCAACACACCCGGACCAATACTTCCGCCAGCGGAGCACTCTGATGAATGCAATACACGTACGACTGGCGCGATACGCATCGGGCCTCACGGACCACACGACGCACCCTTCCACGGAAGTGTTTAGTACGATCAGGTGGCCTGTCGCACTTGATCAGTCACAAGCCGTTTTGACAGTTCTCCTCCTGTCCAGCACAGCGGCTGAGCAAAGCTGAGACACAACAGTGGCGTGCCTGAGGTTTTATGCACGACTGCAAGAGCTGTCAGTACTACTGCACACATTACAGCTGTTCTGAGACACAACTCAACCATTTTCATTTCCGAATAATGTTATACATTTTTAGTCATTTACCGCCGTAGGTAGCCATTTAGCTGTTATGGGCGCAAAATGACCACAGAAGTCGACGCGCCCTAAAACTCCAACAACAACTGTTCTGATGACGTTGCAGAGTCGTGATCCAACAGTTCCGCCTAGAGCACGTTCCGCCTGAACTTCCAACGAAACGTCCAACAAGGATTCTTTTTTTTCATGAAACGCGACGAACATCGTCGCGCAACCTTTCACGCATATCCAGCGACCCGTGGGCTCACATTAGCGCTCAAGGCCCATGCCACAAACGGGATTGAAGCCCGGGCAAGCTGGTGTCCTGGTGTCTTCAGGCGGAAGACAAGCTGTCAGCAATAATCGTTTGCGGGCTCCTTCAATCCCATTGTACAACGCGTGTACAAATGTACTGCTACGACTATCCCATAATGTGCGTGGTGGCCTAGCGAACAAACTCAGCAAGGACCGCTCTCCCTGGGGGTGAGGGTGAACGTGGGGGGAAGGGGAGGGAGACTGGCCACCCGCGTGGCCGTCCCGGCCTTCCAGCCTGGCCGACTGCTCAGTCGGCCCCTCAGCCTGCCGCCCTCTGTCGGCGACACCCGCCAGAGTCACGCACGCACAGCGGAGCGACCAGCAGCAGGGGTGACGCGTCCGGCCGGCTCCGCCTACGGCGTCTGGCGGACGTGGGGGGGGGAGGGGGAGGCGCCAGTCCTGGGGTGGCAGCCGGGTCACATGTGCCGCGGAGTCGCATGTGGCGGCCCCGTTCTCGCCGCGCCAGGAGCGTACTGAGCACGCCACGAGCCGGCCAGCCGGCAGCCCCGAGGCCCGAGGCCGCCGGACCCCTGCCCGACCCGCGTGTTTGCTGAGTCCCGCGAGCAGACAGAGCGTGGCGGGCCGCCCCCGGGTGATCACTTCTGGGCGAGGATACAGCGGAGCCCGCTCCCCGCTGAGCAGGAGGCCCGGCAGTCCGGTCACAGCCGGGGGTGGGGGGAGGTTGCGAGGTAGCGAGCACGTCCACAACACCAACAACGCAACATCGGACAACGCGTTCCGTCCAAATGTGTGCTGCAGTCTTTGTGTAGGAAGAGCAACACCAATAAGTCCGTTTCGTGCATAGAACACGAGCTCTGTAGACAGGGATTTATATATATATATATATATATATATATATATATATATATATATTATAATAACTCACAGCAGCACCGTAGTAGACAGGAGTAGGGCGGCACTACACCATAATATCCGAATGAGATTTATTTTGGAGAACAAAACACAATGTTCGGTTCAGCACCTCCGCGACAATTTAAGAGCCGTGTTTCTTCCCTTCAGACACTTCGCTTCAGACACACACACACCGACGGAAGAAGCACGGGAAACAAGGGCTCGGGGGAGGGGCACGTGGGAGAGGAGCGGAAATTACAACTTTCTGAAAAGTTATCATTACCCCTATGAATGATGGCTGGAAAGAAAAAATTGAAGAATATATTCCTTTCTTGAGAGAACTTCCGGTGCCCATGACCGTGTCACTTAATTTAGCGTTCTGTAAAAATTTCACACTTTTACTCGCTCCACCGAAACAAGTGCACGCATGCGACAATTTTTGGTGTCTAATGGTGTGGGAGACGGCCCGCGTTTTGTTATAGACTGTGGGGGCGTATCCCTCACGGTTTTGTGTCACTGAAAGCCATGGGTTCATCCTGACTTTCTAAGTTCCTATTTTTACAGCTCTCATGCCACGTGAAGCCGCACCTTCAATGATCAAGGGGCAAACATCTAATACCTGAAAATAGTGAACAGAGATGGAGCAGATTACTTGCACCAATTGGAGTTCGAGAATGTTGAATTTCCTACGAATAAGGCCATTTCTCTACCAATTGTTATCCTCACGGTATGATCTATAAGGAATGCTCTAGGCTGCACCTCAACGACCACCACTTCCATCGAGCCCGGAATAACATAGCTGCATTCAGAGAATCACATAATCAAAGGAACGATATCCAGAACAATCTGACCAATGAAGGTGTTGATTTGCCGGTTCAGCAGTCGGGTTACGGCAGAGTACCCCAACAGCTAAGTCGACGGATGATGTTGATCTGACTTACCCGGCCAGCGCAGTGCGCATCAGCTCCAACAGCCGGTTCCACAGCTGCTGATACGTCTCCGCCAGCTCGTTCTCAATGATCTGAAAACGAACAACTGTCAGCGGGACGAACACCTGGAGGTCAACTGGAGGTCAACACCCTACGCGGACGATGGGGCCATCGGTACTAAAATCGGCGGCACGAACAGACCTCATGTTCACGATCCTGCGACCCCATCCAAATGCGTTGCACGCGTTTCCATACCCCGAGCCACACGGGCACGAGTCCACACGCACCCAACCACCTGGTAGCCAGGCAGACAGCGCACTGTTCAAACCTGCAACAGGAGAAATGGCTGGCCCAGCAGACGCTTTCCCCAGCACTCCGCACTCCGCACTCCGCAACGTCAGCATTTCTACCTCCGAGTTGTCATTCCCCATGACGTTAAACATTGGTGCTTACGGACGCGTCATCCGCCACAGTCATTTCATGCCCGGACCGGTTCTGGCCATGCCAGACACGTCTTCTGTCGGCTTTCCGGTGCTCTTAGCTGGTGAGTAAACGGCCCTGAACCCGACGAGGAAAACAACTCAAGATCGCCTTGAATCCGAAGAGAAAAACAACTCAAGATCGCCCTGAATCCGACCAGGAAAACACCTCAAGATCGCCTTGAATCCGAAAAAAAAAAACTTCAAGATCGCGCGCCAATCAGCCGCCGGTGGTTCGCCAAAGAGCGAGTTGCGAGTCACGTGACTGTCCAGAGGGCTGCTCGAGCTTTCAGAGCGCGTTCAATCCGAACATGCCTGGACCGCTGGCGGTTGCCTACAGCGGCAGCAGACGGACCCGTTCGGTCTCCGGAAGCTGCGCAGTCCCCGGTGATGGATGGCTGCTGTCTAGTGAGCACACGTTTACTCCAGTCGCCTGATGATGATAATGATGATGGCGAGCCCCGACCGACTGCTTCAGAGTCAGAATGACTGTTTAAGATACCCTACTGACTACTTAAGAGCCCCAACTGACTACTAAGTGCTTCGACCGACTGTTTAAGAGTCCCGACTGACTGCTTACTCAGAGTTACTACAAACCAGTGCAATGCGCTTCAAAGATCAGCAACCGGTAAAATCTGAGGCATAAATCGCATGTTTATGAAGACAAACTCATCGCACCAGACCAGACAGACGCTCAGTCTAACACTCGTGAGTTCGATGCCAAGACGGCAAGGACAGCAATGACGGAAAGAACACGGAAAACCCGTACGGCTTCCGTACCACGGGGGTCAGCATCAGTCAATGCCGTGCAGGAGAGATTACAAGCATTCTGACCTTCCCGCCCTTCCAGCACATTCGCTTCAAGACGTAGTTCGCCGATCAAAGCGTGGTACACCGACTTCCGGCTCCAGGCAGGACCTTCCCGGACGGCACATGACGCCTGAGACGCTTGGATGCTGGGCTGACAGCCGCCCGCTCATATGCTGATTGGCCTTTTTTGAGCAAGGGAATAGGCAACAGACAGCGAGCACAAGCCGGGGTGCAATAGCATGAGCAAAATATCGACATCCCTGCCACCCAAGCGGCCGAATATTGAAACACTGTAAATTCCAAAGGCCCATGCGTATGACAACGAGCATTATCTCAAAGGGCTAGGGCAGGCGATGCGTCCGAGCTACAGGTCTGAGGTGTTACAGTTCTGAGTCACCCCCACCAGCCGCGTAAGTGGCACTGCGTCGGTTTGGCGTGCTGCGACGAAAGAGTGTTCATTTTTCAGATATATAACGACCCATGGCGATTTATTTGATAGATCGTCTGCGCCTGGTGCTGCTCACCACGTGAGCGATGCTGTAAACTTCACCTTCGTTACAGAAAACCAACGCGGTGCGATTCCTAGTTCTTCGATTGAAATCTTAATGGTCGGGATTCGCGGTAACCTGGAACTGGAACCTGCACGTCGACGCTCTCTGCCCTGTCAAGGCGATCAGCTTCCGCCGCTCCGAGCGGCCCTGGCTGAGCAGCAGCGAGGAGCTGCACGACCCGCAGGGGAGGCGAGACACCGCTCGGCGCGCGCGTGACGTCACGAAGACGGACGAGGCACAACGTAAGAACAGGGCCCTCAAAAAGGAATTCACTAGTCGGCTCAGGACTGCCAAAGCGGACTTCTTCAAGTGCGACCCCACCGAAACATCGAAGAAAACCTGGTGCAAGCTGAAGAAACACGCCATCGCTTACAAACCGCCAAAATCTACCAACACTCTGGACCCGACACACGCCGACAAATTCAACGAATGCTTCGCCACAGTGGGGCAGCGTACTGCCGACAGCCTGAACAGCGAACCCGGTGCGGACCTGCCTCCGCAGCTGCCAAGGGTGGTCAGTGGCGCTTTCCGCGTCAGACCGGTCACCCTGACGGAGCTTAGTCTTGCGCTGCGCCGCATGAGCAACTCCACGGCAGTAGGTCCGCACAATGTATGCCTATCCGTGATCAGGAAGTGTTTTGAAGTGGCTGACCCCCAGCTGTTACACGTTGTAAACCACTATATCACCACCGGTAGCGTACCGACCATCTGCAAAAATTGCGACAATCGTGCTTTTCGTGCACGATTGTCGCAGTGAGGGACTGGCGTCGGAGCGGTCGAATTACGGCGTTCTCAGTGTTGTAACGCGGCTGACGGATGAGGCTGTACCCAGGTTTTAGAATGTGTGACTAATCACCACATTCTTGTTGACTCACAACACGCGTGCTGTCCTCACCACTCCACCGAGCATGCAGTCATTGATATAGTTAGCCACGCAGGCAACAACATGGACGCCGGTATGGTCACCACCATCAGCTCAACTGACTTGCCAAAAGCCTTTGATTGTGTAGACCGGTCCGCTCTTTTAGCCAAACTGGAATCCTATGGTATTTCACCACACTGGTTTTCGGATTATTTCACCGACCGCCGACAACCTGTGAAGGGTGGAAACGGGCTGAGCCTTGAGGTCGTGTATGGCGTGGTTCAGGGTAGGATAGTAGGACCGCTGATGTTCCACTTCTTCACCAACGACGCCCAGTGTTGTGTTTCAGCTACGTGTAAACTGGTGTCATATGCAGACGACATGCAGCTCATGCATGAATCATCACCATGTGCCTGTGGTCTCGCACAGCTGCGTTCGTGTGTTGAGTCCGATCTGACTGCAGTCTCAGTATGGTTTCGTCACAATGACATGAAGATCAACCCATCAAAAACTGAATTCGTTGTTGCTCGCACACCCACCAACACCCCAAAGCTGCCGGGCTGAGAGTGAGTTTTGATAACTCCCAGCTGTCCCCTTCAGAGTACATCAAAGTACTAGGGGTGCTCATCGATAAAAATGTCAACTGGCAGCATCAAACGGCCAAAACTACTCAGCGCTGTTTTGGCCCCCTGATAACTATTTACAAGCTCATGCATGTGCTTCCCAGCTCCACAATAAAGTCCCTAGTTGAGTCACTGGCCTTCCCTCAGATCAGATATTGCTTACCTGCATGGGCCCCGACAACAGTCGTTCGGCGCCAGCGCCTTGATAAGGCTGTTAACTTCGCGGTGAGCATTGTTGCCGGCAAACGCAGACGAGATCACATCACGGAATCCAGAAAACAGCTAAACTGGCCTAATTTCGACGAGCCTGGCACCCACCGCGACTGCATATGTTTGCATCACGCCATTTACGTGTCTGATCGGCCACGGGCTTTCAGCGGCACACCAGAGCCACCGATGACGAAACTGCACCGCAGACGAGCGCTGTAAAACACCCTCGCTTAGAGTGCATGAAAAGGGCATTTCCCTGTCGAGTCGTGGTGGCATGGAAGTGCCTCTCTGCTGCCACACGCCAGTGCAAAAACTGAAATGAGTTCAAGGGCAAAGCAACGTCTTTCATCAGAGAACCTACCTAAATTGACCAACTGGCCATGACGTGCAGGTACTGATTGTATCACAAGTCGCTCATGTTCTACAACATCGTATGTGTATTGCTGGCGTTGCGTCCCACTCGCATGTGTTGCGTGTTCTGCGTTTATCTATGTGACATGTACTGACGCGGCGCTAGAATAGCCACCCGCTGGATTTCGCCAAGGTTCGCAGCACTAATAATGATAAGAACACCTTGTTTCCAGCAGACAGCACGGCAAGACACCACGGCGCTACCATTAGAGAACGCTTGCCAGATCGTGCTCCCAACAACTTCTGCGTCGGTGTCAATTGTATCTCCGTCCTACAGGACTGACAATGGCAAGGATAAGTTTGTCTAGACGCCCACTAAACTGTCCCGCACCCCGCTCAGTGGCACCGACATGCACATTCTGCGCAGACCTACCAAATGGTGCGCTTCGCTTCGCGCGTGAGGAGCTTCCATTCGTAGCTTCGGTGCGGGTGTCTCCGGGCTGGGGGCGGCTACCTGAGTCACGCGCGTGAGGAGCTTCCATTCGTAGCTTCGGTGCGGGTGTCTTCGGGCTGGGAGTGACCACCTGAGTCTCGCGCGTGAGGAGCTTCCATTCGTAGCTTCGGTGCGGGTGTCTCTGGGCTGGGAGTGGCTACCTGGGTCACGCGCGTGAGGAGCTTCCATTCGTAGCTTCGGTGCGGGTGTCTCAGGGCTGGGAGTGGCTACCTGAGTCTCGCGCTCAGGCAGCACGAGCCTTCACCCAGCCCTCGACTTCTCGAGAACTCAGCCATCGCTCAGTTCGCATCGTGGCCGTGCGCCGATATTCAAACTTGTGGGTGGAAAATGACGCCCTTCACGTAGGATCCCGGGTTCTCAGTTTTGAATTCGTTTCCCGATCTTGGTCCTCCATTCATGAGGACCGAATTTTCGGCTGATTTCTATCTCCTCCAGGGCGGCACCAGGTGGCAGGGGCGCCGCTGGCACTGGAGCATCGCCAGTGATACTGCGAGTGTCGTGGTGATCGGTCCGATTTTGCATTCGCGAATACGAAGGACATGCACGATTTGTGCACCAAATGTCGCCTTGATCAGGGGTAAGAACCCCCTCCCCTCTCCACGGACATTATTTTTAAGGCGTCTCGACCGCTCATGCTGAGGACATCAGCGCTGACTACGGCCCGCTGTTGCGGTCTCTTCTACTGGGCGACTGCGTCTCTAAACGACCAAGTGCTATTGATTCCCAGTACACGCACTGGACCTCTCTGAATGAGAAGCCCTCCGTCCCCTTATTAGACAGGAGCTCCTTTGAACAAGAGCCGTTATGGGCGTAATGTGACCTTTGATGTCGACGCGCCCTATAGCCCCACATCATCATCATCCTGAGCAGTCACAAAAAAGTGTTCTGACAAAGCCTCTAGAACAATTACCTTTCAATGACAAAATCATACTACTACCACTGTCACCAAAAGTAGGCGTGGCTGCTGCCACACAAGCCATGCGCACACTTCTGTGCCCAGAAAGACGAGCGCTGTCGGAAGGAAGTGTGGGCTCATTGCCGCCGTTTGCCCACGTAACTGTCCCGACTATACGGTACTTTACACAGTGCGGTGCAGCTCCGGCCCGGTGCGCACCATTCCGCCGCCCTCCTCCGCCGCAGTGACCGACCTCGTGTCAGCAAAGCACCACGCAACTATCACCATTACCACCAGCGTTCCGGAGGGCCCGGCAGGGCACGGGGACGGACCTTGGCGTCGATGAAGGGTCCCATGAGCAGCAGCAGGTGCGGCTTGAGGCGCGCGGCCTCGGCCAGCAGGTCCCGGAGGGGCGTGTACAGCAGGTCCTCGGCGGTGGTGAAGGGGCCGCAGGCCGCCAGCAGGGTCAGCTCTGCGGCACGGACGGGCCGCGTCACACCACCGGGTCAGGGACGCGCGCTGGCAGGGACGCAGGGACGGGCTGCATCACACAACCGAGCTAGGGACGCTCGCTGGCAGGGAAGCAGGGACGGGCTGCATCATACAACCGGACCAGGGACGCTCGCTGGCAGGGAAGCAGGGAAGCAGGGACGGGCTGCATCACATAACCGGACCAGGGACGCTCGCTGGCAGGGACGCATGGACGGCATAACGTCGTCCGCTGGCCACAACGACGACAGGACCGAGATGCCGATCTCAGAGGGGAGACATCGCACGGCCCGGACAAGGATAATGACCAACAGGGAAGGGGGATCAAAGCACGCACATACAGAATACAGCAGGGGTGAGGGTCACGGGAGGCCTATGACGGGGACACAGGTGGAGTCCGCGGGGACAGGGACCATGCCACCACGACATGCGTGCTGGCTTCGGGGGGGGGGGGGGGAGGAGGGGATGGGAAGGGGGAACAAGGGCACGAAGGCCATCAGATGGTGGTGTCCCGGCCAAAGATCGGACGAAGCCGCTGGACAGAGGATCTCGACTTCGATAGCACCACGAGCTGCCGCCGTGACGGCAGACCACCGCCACAGAGGATCATGGGGTGCCGCAGCTGACGCCCAGTCTCCACACCGTTACCCAGCTTCCCCTACTGAGAACGTCCTGATACCGCCGGCCTAACCCACCAGAATTCCCGGCTCTTGTAATCCCCTTCACCGCAAGCCCGACACCAGTCTGAACCTCCCAGCACCGGCCTGCGCCCACCGCAGCGGCCGGGAACCACCCAGGCTTTCCCACGCCCCTCACACCCCTCCGCCCCCTCGCGGTGGATGGCGCCACATCATCGGGCCGACGTACCGTGCGTCAGGTGGGCCGGGTCGGCGGGCGGCGGCGGCGCCGAGCTGAAGATGCTCGACGCCACGAACGTCTTGCCGGTGGGGTTCACCCCGGTCACCGCCACCACCTGGCGGACGGCAGGCGAACCAGACGTTCACGCGGGTGACGAGACGACACAAAGCTGCTGAAATTCGGTGGTCCGGCGCGAATGGTAGTCGCGCTGGCATAATTCAGGGGGAGGGGGGGGGGGTTGCACTGTACTTTTGCTTAGTGCCAGCACTCCGCATTTAAAGCTTGACTGATGTGCAAAACGAGTAAGGAAAATAAGGCGCTAGTAGAAACACAGGTAAGAACTCCCCAGGCTGGTTTATACTGATAGCGCTAGTGCAATGCCTCACCGCCTCAGTCTTCTGCCATGCTTTCAGTGGAATGTGAGCGTGTCTTAGGGGAGCCGCGGGATGTACCCTCCCCAATTCTGTCCTCAAATTAAAATCGCCTCGTAAAAACAGTGCAGCAGCCGACCGCACACACCGACGGCGCCTCCTTCACACCAGTCCTGTCCGCGCAGTACCTGTCCAGTGAAGAGGCCAACGTCCTGGACCTGCGACACGTCCAGCTCCACGTGTCGCGCCTCGCCGTAGGTGCCCTTGCCTCCCTCCAGCAGGATCGACTTGGAGTTGAGCCGACCCTGGCCGTCGCAGGCGATCCGGCCGACAGCGCACACCGGCTCCTGTCGGAAGTTCAGTTTGGTCATGTTCCCGGCAGATGTCTCTGGCCGGCGCCATTCTCGCACCGCCACGTTGCAGCGGGACAAAGGCGGCAAAAACGCTGACGCTCGGAGTGGGTTGGTCGAGCGGCGAGACGTTTTTGTTCGGGCGGCGACAGTGCACCGGGACTGCGCCGCGGAATGCCGGCGTGCTCCGTGAGTCCCGCGCTCCAAGCGCGCGGCGCGCCGGCGGGTGCCCCGCCGGCCAGCGCCGCCTCCGTGCATCCACACCGGCCGTATCAGTCGGCCCCGCCCCGCGCCTGTCTCCCGGCCAGCGGTCCGACGACCGGTGACTCAGATGCCGTCCTGAGTCGTCGCCCAGATCGTATCTCCGCCGGTGTATCGGCCCCGCCGCCCCGGGCGCGCGCCCGGCGTGACGTCACCACGCACGCCGGCGCGCCGGCGGGAAACCGGCCGGGCGGAGGATTTGGCGCCAAGGGAGACGTGGCGCAGACAGTCGGAGAATGGGTCCTAACTAGGTGTCTGTAACGGGGAACGCGGCAGTTAACAGCGGTGACGCTGTGATGAAATTGACGTGACTGTCAACGTGATTGGATCAGCGCCGTGTATCGCGACCTTATCAACTTCACGATGCCCATCAGTCACCCTTTGCAAATCCCGCGAGCAGCCCGGCCTGCAGACGGACCGGAGGCGCCGGCACGCGGCCACCCGCCGCCCTTCCCGGCCGCAGCGACTGGCGCACGCCGGCGGCAGCGGCCGCTCGGCGCGGCGGTGGGAACGACCGGCCCCACGTGGTCGGCGCCCGCTGACGTCACAGGTCACGTGCGCCGGCCGCCGGCGCGGGCGCGGGAGCCGTTCAGGAAGTCGGCGGGATGCCGGCCGTGGCGCGGAGCCGCGCGGCGCGGCGCGCCGGCCGCAGGCGACTGACTGGTCGGTGTTCGGAAGACGGCCAGGCTGAGACGCCATGCACTGGGCAGCGCGACACGACCACGGACGCGCGCAGGCCGCAGCAGAGGCCGGGACAGACCAGAGGGACAGATGGACGGCAGCGACTGGAAGGGCGAAGTGAAAGGGGTGGGAGGACCACGGACCGATCTTCGCGCTGTCGGAGGGGAGGGGGGAGATAGCTTTGTTACCAGCAATTCATCGGCCATTCGTATTGAAAACCAGCTCGGTAGCGGACGAGATCGCAGACTTTCGAGCGGGTTTGAGCAGCACCAGATTCAGATCCCAGTTCCACGACCTCACTCACGGCCAGCTGCCGACATCGTCCACGGCCGACTGCCGACCTCGTCCACAGCCGACTGCCGACCTCGTCCACAGCGTACTGCCGACCTCGTCCACGGCCCACTGCCGACCTCGTCCACGGCCGACTGCCGACCGATTCACGACCTTGCTAAGGCTCACCATGGCCTCGCTAAGGAAGACTTACGGTCTCAGTCGCAGCTGACCCCAACCTCGCTCACGGCTGACTCACGTCCTCGCTCACGGCTGTCTCATGTCCTCGCTCACGGCTGTCTCATGTCCTCGCTCACGGCTGACTCACGTCCTCGCTCAAGCTCTCTCACGTCCTCGCTCACGGCTGACTCACGTCCTCGCTCACGACCGACTCACGGCCTCGAAAATATGACTCACGCAAATTGACCAATCGAATGCCCGTGATGCAATCAATTTAGTATGTACGCATTCGGATGGCGTTATCCATATAATCCGTATTCGCAAAGCATGCTACCGCATCACAAAGATCGACCAAGAGCCCACTTAGCGCCAAACAGAATTAGTTTCGCCGAAAGATCCTGCTTTGAACACGTCATCTCAACACTCATCATCCGCCTTGTTTCAGATAGGCTCACAGCTGTGGCCCAGTCGTTACAAACGGAGAAATTTCGGTTCATTTCAAGTCAAAACCCCTAGTCATACGCGATGCAAATCTGACATGAACGCCAAATCGAGATAATCAGTGTATTATACGTCTAAACGATGTAAGACGCCCATTCGACCCGGCCGGAGAAGATCCGACAGGTGTCGAGTGGTCCCAACACGCCAAAAACCGGGGTACGGAGGCGGGGAAACGTCTGTTAGCGAACGGAATACCCTCGGCCGGCCAGTCAGATGGCAGACGGGAGCCGCTCGGACCGGCAGACGCTCAGACGGGGTCACGGACCCGGGCCGGCTGCCGTCTGTGACGATCAGATCACAGACGGGAGCCACTCAGACCGGCCGAGGCTCAGACGGGGTCACGGACCCGGGCCGGCCGCCGTCTGTGACGGTCAGATCACAGACGGGAGCCGCTCAAACCGGCGGAGGCCACCCGGGCCGGCCGCCTCGTCACAGCCGGCGCCGGACAGGTGCCGGCGGCCCGGCAGCGCTCCTGCCTCCGCAGCAAGCCGCGCTGACGTCACCCGGTCACGACGGGACGACCTGCGCAGGGGATAGACAGACGCAGGACTGACGGTCAATGGCACCTACGGCGTTGTCGCGCGAACCGTACAGACCGTCACAACGAAATACTGACGGCAACCGGTTCGCAGCAATACGCTGTCAGCTAGCAACTGCACAGCATATCTACGAGAAGCAGTCTTCATTCAGACCGGTGCCGTTGTTTTCCAATGAGGCATTATTTTGCCAGTGGTTGGCGCTACCATACACCTCAACTGCAAAGCGGGCCGCCGAAGTCAATTTGACGCCGTGGCTGTCGTGTCGGCGTGACAGGCGACTCGACCATGGGTCATTAAATGGCGCATCCTGTGATGTGCAATTAACCATCCGACAGATATGCAGACCGATTCTCGCCGTCTGACTTCCTAACGGAACAGAGCGCCGACACCGCAGCTGCAGCGAGCGTCTCCAAACGTCCCGCTACAGGACGGCGTATGTAAATAGCGCGCTGCAATCGGGTGCTGGCAGTGCAGACATCGAGGACCCCGGCTCTGGGTCGTCGCTTTCCCACGCGCTCCAGCCCGCGCCTTCGCCTGGAATCGCCCGCTCACGTCATCCGGGTAAGGGACACCTGGCGGCATCCTGTCGCACCCACCCCCGCTCCCATTCACTGGTTCATCCCGCGCCACCGCAGGAGCTCGTCCCAAGGCGGGCAGCTGCAGCCGCCGGCCCCGGGGCGGCTCCGTGAGTCAGCCCCGCGGCCACCCCCGGCTGGGAGTCCCGCCCGAGAGGCCCCGTAAGCCTCGCTGGCATCCCAGGGCGGGGCAGAAACCGGTGAGGAAAGCCCAGGTCACCTGAGACGGTCACGCTGTTCACCCAACTCATTCGGCTCCTCTGAGTAGCATGCCAGTTGAAATGGTCCGCTGGTCTAATAGTCGAATGGCTTCGAACGGTCTGAAAGACCTCTAACTTAACCAAAACGACGCCACTTGGACCACCGGTCGGATGATTAGACCACTTAGAACCTCACTTTTGACTTTCCAGTTACACAGACCTCCCGTCTTCCGTTCAACTGCAGAAAATAATGTCCCCGTCCAACGTTTCGGAGCTGTGCGCTCCTTTCAACACTACCGCGCCGGTCTGGGTGCTGGCCGAGCCTTGGCGTGCCTCGTGAGACACAGAGCGCCCGCGCCTCATGCCACCCGTCTGACGTCTTCAAACGATGTCCTCCGCAGCCGCTGTGCCGTCCCCAGCCGTACCTGGGCGACGGCGTGCGGCTGGGCGTACTCCTCCAGGCCGTGGTGGCGCTGCAGTCTCTCGCCCAGCGCCAGGATGTGGGCGTTGAGCACGTCCGTGCGGTCCCGGAGCCGCTCGAACATGTAGCGGTAGGGCCGCTGGAGGCGGGCCGGGCCGAGCGGCGCGGCCGGGCCGGCCGGCTCGGCGTCGGCAGTCCAGTCGGCCACCTCGGGACCCCAGCTGGCGATGACGTCCCCGCGCCCCGTGCGGGACTCGTACCGCTCCGAGGGCGCCGTCCTGAGGAGGACGAAGTCGGGTCAGAGGTCGTCCCGTGAGCAACGTCAGGTCAGGACGCCCTGCTGGGCGTGCCATCATCGGAGGGCGCGTAAAACGCATGCTGGGACGACACTGGAAACACACCTGAGCACCAGTTGGCTGTACTGTGTGACCTGAACGACCTGCAGTTGACAGTTTCTGTTTTCGGCATTATTGCACGCCATACCACATGAAACAAACGGCCGTGCCTTACCCACACTGTTGAACGGCGAGCCTTACGGTGCATACAAACATTGATTAGAACAGAATTGACTTCCAAGAGCCCGCACGTCACTACTACATTAACTAAACGAACTCGGGCGCACTGAAGCCAGCGGCAGAACGCCGCCGGACGGGGGGCGCTCGCCGCAGTCGAGGTCACGGGGGCTGACCCCGGCAAGTGAACCCCAGTCGTGGTGACCTCCAACGGTAGGAAACGCTGACCTATGCGGCGGGTCGTCGGACCCCACCATCACGTACACGAATGGGTGTCCGGGCTTGTCTGTGACAGGTCTTTGACTTGATCTGATCAAATCCTGGTGTTTTGGAAAAAGTCCTCGGTCCAACCGGCGCGCTACATGAGCGAGAGTCCTATCATTCTTCCGCTAACGAATCCGATCCCTTGGAGTCCAGGCACATGCCTAGGTTTTAAATCCTTAAATCGAGTCCGGTGATTCCTTACGGCATCGCACACGACAAAGGTAATTTTACGACCGCTTATCGATGACAGAGACCACCGAGGATATAATCGGACACGGCAGGCCCACACCCGACCCAAAAATAACCTAATAATATCCTCACTTGGCATGCTAAGCCAGTATCGGGACAGCTATAAAATTGTGGGCAGGTGCTGACAACTACGAAGTTCTAGCGGTGGCTAATCCGGCTCACACAAATTCGACCTGACTTAACCCCAGCGAAACGAGACTGACTCACCAAACTTAACATGGATTGCGATGACTACCCACATGCCACACGCCGAGCCGTTAAGCTTGTGCTATTCGCATATGTATGTTGTAACAATAATGTCCGTGCTTGGTAAAAAACATTCAAATTTGACTTTCAGTCGAGGGCGAATACGATCGTCAGGCTTCTAAAATCCTCCAGCACGAGCCCGAACCTTATCTGAGTCCGACTCCGCGACTAACTCTGACTCGGTGAAACGAGTCCGAGGCGGAAACACAGCGGCTCGAAAACGACAGTGACGGCGTCAATCAATTCAAAATTACGCGGAGGGGGGGGGGGGGGAGGGATAATATGCCGAACGGAGGGGCGCACATTTACTTAAGAAGCAAGTCCCGACTTTGACGCGACCGCCGCTATTACACCTCAGCATGAATATGCGCAATCAAACCTCCTGTTCGATGGGCGCTGGCGGTTCGCGTGGCACCAATGACACTACGAACTTCCCCTACGCTACGCAGTGCACCTGGCACTGATATCCCCATAGTTGTCTCACGTGCATATTTCAAAACCTGTGCTCGGTTCAACTTTTGTGTTAAGTTAAGGATTTTATGATCCGTCATCTGCCCTTTTCGTTTCGCGGGGAAGATGATACGTGGATTCCGCGTTTCGACTGGTATGGCAACATCATTTCTATGACACCAATTATATTCGATCGAACATCGATCATATTCTTTGTGACCAATTCCATCTTTTTCGCTTTAATTCTAGTATGACAACCCCAGTCTGGGCCGAATCCGCGTTTATTTTTGCGCCACTAAGCCCCACTCCGATTCACCTGGAATGAATGGGATCAACCGTCAACCGTTCCACGCGTCCAGGTCGTAAAAAGTCACGAGCCCGAGCACAAGTCGTTGTCCCGGGGCCCCGCCTGACCTGCGCTCGGTCACGGTTGACACCACCGAGGTCGACGACACGCCCAATCATGGTCCGGGCCCTGCAGACAGGCCTCAGGCCGCGCCGAGCCCTGCCGACGGGCCTCAGGCGGCACCAGGCCCTGCAGACAGGCCTCAGTCCGCGCCAGGCCCTGCAGACAGGCCTCAGGCGGCGCCGGGCCCTGCAGACGAGCCTCAGGCGGCGCCGGACGAGCACCTCAGGAGGATTGGCGGCGCCGGGCCCTGCGGCCGAGCCTCAGGCGGCGCCAGATTCTGCAGGCAGGCCTCAGGCGGCGCCAGGCCCTGCAGACAGGCCTAAGCGCCGGGCCCTGCAGACGAGCCTCGGGCGGCGCCGGCCGAGCACTTCAGGAGGATTCGGCGGCGTCGGGCCCTGCAGCTGAGCCTCGAGCGGCGCCGGGCCCTGCAGACGAGTCTCGGGCGGCGCCGGCCGAGCACCTCGGGAGGATTCGGCGGCGCCGGGCGGCGCCCTCCGCCCCTCACTACGGCCGGCCGGCTGGATAAATAAACAGACGCCACAGTCCGGCAAGCCAGCCGGCGACATCTCGGCACGGCGCTAGGACGCGAGAGCGCTGCAGCGCGCCGCCGGCCCCACCACGCGCAATGGAGCGGCCGGGAGCGGCAGCCGGCGCTATCGGCCGACGCAGACGCTGCAGATTCGCGCCCATTCAGACATCGGCGGACGCAGGGACCTCGCGCTTCGCAACAATTCAGACATGTGTCGAGGCAGGGACTGTGAGCGCCAGTTGAGATGCCGGTGGAAACGACGACTGCGAGCTGCGGACCTGTGTGAAGTTGTTCTCTCCAACCCGGTGATTTGACGACCGCACCATGAGGACCTGAAAATTGACGACGCCGAACACTGGTCTGCGTTTGAGACGGACAAGCAACAAATGTCATCGATCTACACAATACCTCTCCTGTTTGATGAAAACAACGGGGAGGTAAGATGTTTGAAGCAACACGTAACACACCAACGTTGGCTAAAATCCAAGCAGTGCGGCACCATTACTTAAGAATGGCATGGCAACGGACAGGGGAAATCTGTTTATTTGGGACCAAAATCAGTGTAACGCAGGAAGCGTGATCTTCGACCAGAATGAGACCCAAACAAGCGCCGCAAAAACGACACCCTGGAGGCCTCCTGAGGCACTGAGCCAAGCAACAAACCGAATGCAAAAACAAACGCCCGCCCAAATCGTGTGCATACCAGTAGCGGATTGGCTTCACAGAAAGACAGGGACTGCCGGGCGCCCACGGGAAGCTGAATCGGAATTTGATTCAGGGACGTGCGCGAGATCAGCTTCATGGTCAATAATAAAAGATTACAACACGGCCCGTGGGCAGCAGAGTATAGGTACTAATGATACCAATAAATGTGTTTGGTGGTCCCGGAAAGAGAGTGGGGTATCTGTCATCTGTTTACCGCTCTTTATCGTTGGTGTTTACTGCTCTTTTACGTGTTTATTTGTCTTTCCGCTCTCGCAGGTCGTCATTAGGAGGAACAGCTGTTCGAAGTCGTCTGCCGTTTTCGACCCGCGCAATGGCGATTATGCCGCCAAATTCCGGTCTACGCTCCTATTTTTTTAAAATTTTAACTGACCTTACAACAAGCTAGGTTTATTCCGGAAATGCTTCCGAAGACATCAGGAGACCCGGCATGCCGAGACCAACCTGCATTAGCACCAGCAATCTGACACTTGTGTGAATCGCAAAGCAGCAACATTCTTCACTGGTTAAGCCACCATCCGTTTGTCTACGGGAAGTCATGCTCAAACATACAGGGGCAGTGTTTGTGCAGCTATGCCAGTTCATCTCCGTCATCCCTGTCACACAGCACGCTCAGTGCCTGCCTGCCCGGAGACTGAGATATCCCTGGTTATAATTTCACAAGTGTTATCTGACATACCCGACTATGACATGCATGACACACACAAAGTAAGCCACGTCACTTTCAGAACGTCTGGCCATCGGCTATGTTCAAAGGGTCGCCATCTCTGCCGTTTCGCGTCACAATTCGGCGCTTTGCATCGGTGGTGCGGGGAAACAAGACAGAAGCAAAGAACGAATCGATCATACTATCTTTGTGCCACGATACCCGCACCGTTTGGAAACGAGTCATGACGTCACTGATCTCGGCAAAATGAAGAGGAATGAGAGGGCTACATCCAAACGGCTTTACACCTGGAAAATAGAATCGACCCGGATAGCTTATTTTCAAGTTGATGCAGTGTCAGCACAACCACAGACTTTGGAAGTTTTTCTTCGTAATCCAACTCATCTGCACATAACGCGAAAGAATCACATTCATTATAGCATTTTGAATGAGTCACACGTTGTTTTTACTTTTTAAAATGCGCGTGATTACAGGAAGCGCTGGCGCCCAAAAGACGTTTCGAGTGAGATACTGAAACGATTAGGTACGTTGTGCTGAAACATTTGGTTCGCTTGCCTTTGCAAGGAGTTTGCTCTTAGGCTGCAGTAATTCTACAACGCTTCGGTATTTTCATCACCCTATGATGACAATACGCGACGATACTACTGACGATTTGGTGATTTAGTCCATAACGTTACGATAGCTGATGTAACACAATAATGACGATATTTCTACTGCCAGGTGATTACTAAGGTTGAAGGCCACTTTTTAGCTAATTCCTTTGCTTCTACTTAAGCTAAGTTCTACGACTGCCACTTCAAAGCATCGCTCCCGACGCCCCTCGAGCGTCACTCCCGGCGCCCCCAGAGCGTCGCTCTCGGCACCCAGAGCGTCGCTCCCGGCGCCCCCAGAGCGTCGCTCCCGGCACCCCCAGAGCGTCACTCCCGGCGACCCCAGAGCGTCGCTCCTGATACCCCCGGAGCGCCACTCCCGGCGCCCCCAGAGCGTCACTCCCGGCGCCCCCAGAGCATCGCTCCTGACGCCCCCAGAGCGTCGCTCCCGGCGCCCCCAGAACGTCGCTCTCGGCACCCAGAGCGTCGCTCCCGGCGCCCCAGAGCGTCGCTCCCGGCGCCCCCAGAGCATCGCTCCTGACGCCCCCAGAGCGTCGCTCCCGGCGCCCCCAGAACGTCGCTCTCGGCACCCAGAGCGTCGCTCCCGGCGCCCCCAGAGCGTCACTCCCGGCGCCCCCAGAACGTCGCTCTCGGCACCCAGAGCATCGCTCCCGGCGCCCCCAGAGCGTCGCTCCCGGCACCCAGAGCGTCGCTCCCGGCGCCCCCAGAGCGTCGCTCCTGACACCCCCGGAGCGTCACTCCCGGCGCCCCCAGAGCATCGCTCCTGACGCCTAGAGCGTCGCTTCTTCGCGCAGCGCAGCAAGCGTGAACCGCTTGCACTTACCTAAAACTCAATCCCGGGCCCCGGCTTCAGAAACTTAACCACGCTAAATTTCGGCAATTACGATCCAGCCATGCGTCTGCCTGAACCCTTCCGCGAAGGCACTAAACCCTAACGACATTCACCCTTCAATTCAAATCTGACGGACTTCCGGGTCTGTCTCGGCCAGTGAAAGGTGTTTTGTCGAGCTCGGTCCACCGACGTCAATCCCCAGCCTTCTCCCCTCTCCCCCACCTGTTGACGTCGGGTCCAGATTATATCGGCGCTCCCTCCCCTCCCCGCCGCCGGCGGTAATGAGATTTACCTGTCCCTCCCCAGTACCTGTCCCCCCCCCCCCCGATGGGATCAGCGCCGAGGGGTGTCGGTACTCACACGGTGGGGGAGTAGCTGGTGGGGCTGAAGAGTGCCGAGCGAGACGGCACAGCCTGGCCCGAGGGAAGGCCCGGGCCCCGCTTCGGAGTCACCTGGGTCGGCGTCGTCTGCCGCTTCGTCGCCTGTAACCCCGGCACGCACACCGTCAGCAAACGACGACGAACCCGCACATACATCGCGCTGGCTGCCGACGAACAAACACGAGGGCATGACGCGGACGAGTTTTGCCAAGGACATAATGCACTGACGACATACGCGCGCTGGTCCGGCGGCGCGTGTGACGTTACAAGCGCCGTCCCAGAGTCGGCAATAACCAGCTGGAACAAACACTTTCTACCGTCCGCTTTTTACCGGCTAAAACCGGTGAGCACGAAGCTCGTGGCAGAAAGCAGGCAGAAGCTGGCAGAAACTTCTGCGCGGCAATGCGTATTGGAAGCCGATGGAATCAAGAGAAAAGGCGTAGTACTTCACACATAGTTTATATGTTTATGCTTTGGCGCCTATGGCGTCTACATAGAAAATAGTAGGGTCCTGGCCATCCGGAATTACGCCATTCTAAATTGTTAAACAAGATGCAGGGAACAATTACTGTTTGCACAACCAAGTGAGAACAAAGCCAAAGCCTGCAAAAGCGCGTCCGTTGAGAGGAATTCATCAATCGTAGCACCATGATGAATAAGTCTGCCGTAATGCGTAATGGCGAAGAAAACAAAATTCTGCCCTGATCTGGACTTGTATTTAATTAGCCCGACAAGAGCTGAGTGCCGATACACCCAGCCGACCGCAACCGCACGTTACATTTTCAGAGAATTGTCGAAAGACACTTGCCCGGTCACTAATAGGCTGTATATTTGTAGGACAGACAGTAGTGCAGCTCCAGTTCGTATTATGAGTGTTGTTATTGTCATTGTGCACACATGTGGAGCTAAGTACCAAGTAGTGTATGCACCGACCAAGAATATTTTACTGCACTGCTTATTTTGCTTAGTTATTCATTCATAGCTCATTGTATCCATCGCACTACCTTCACAGCCAGCCCGGGGTCCACGCGGAACATGCTGGACACGTGACCCAACCAACTGGGTCTAAACCTCAGAGCAGGCGCTTCGTTAAGCTCAGCCGGTATGGAAAGGTCAGCTGACAGCCGGTATGGCCAGATAATGACGATTTGGGCTTTGGGGCGCCCGGTATGGCCAGAGGGCCAGCCCGGCCCTGGCTGGCCGTGCCGCAGCCCCCTTGCAGGACACGTGACGTAGCCCTGCAGGACACGTCACGTAGCACTGCAAGACACGTCACGTAGTTCTGCAGGACACATCACGTAGCACTGCAGGACACGTCACGTACCACTGCAGGACACGTCACGCAGCATTTCAGGGACACATCACGTAGCACTGCAGGACACATCACGTAGCACTGCAAGACACGTCACGCAGCACTCAGACACGTCACGTAGCTCCACAGGACACGTCACGTAGCACTGCAAGACACGTGAGTAGTACTGCAGGACAGGTCACGTAGCACTGCAGGACACATCACGTAACACTCTACACATCCCTGTCTGGCAAACGGACTGGAGGCAGAAAAATCCCATAGACTGCATCAAGTCTTACTTATTGACCTCATTACGGTGGGTTACAGAGCACGCGCAACAAGCTCTGCTTAGTAAGCGTTCCGAACCCAGTCATCCATGCAAGTCGTTCAAAATAATGTTGAAAAACTGATTGAGGTTTGACAGATTTGCCGCTACTGACTTTTGAATCCATGCGTTTGAGTCATGAGACACACGCCCACATATACCAATTCGTGTGCCACTCAAGCGATGGATAACAGATACTGTGATCACATGGTTGCATCATTGTGCCTTTGCTGGCAATTTGCCTGAAAATACCACGTGGGAACTGTGTGGTAAGACTTAAATTAAAACACAACCGTATCATAAATTTCCCAGTTCCCGTCAGTTTATGTATGCTTCAACCGGTAAAAAGCATCGCGGTAAAAACCACTGAGGCAGACCCCAGCTAAAGTCGGCTGGAATGGCAACCGTTACTAGCACCTTTACCTATGCTGTATCATATATACTGTACATTATTTTGCATGACCTGCTGTTCGTCAGGCCGCATGGATAACATTTTTCACGACGCCCAGTACTACCAACGTCATCATTCTTGCCGGGGCTTCCAGACAACGGGTGTCGCTCCCCGAAGCGTAACCTGGCAAATAATGCTTTCCTCTTTACTCTCGGCTTCGAGACATTCTGTTCAGCGTTCGCTAAAAAGTTCACGGGCGTTCATGTATAAAACATCTCCCACCGACCTTAATTGAAACAAGCATTCTTACCCGGCTTTTCTCGATGCCAACACGGAGCATCGCTGCTACAGCTCTGTGGATGGACGCCTTATAAGGGGGCGGGACCTGTGTTTTCGGGTGTCGTCCGGCTCAGGTCCAGATCGCGGCATCTTGACCGCACTGCTCCACGACAGGAGGCGACATGGCCTCAGATACATGCCTCTGACGACTTGATGGCGCTGCGGTGTGTCCCGAGGTGCCTTTTGTACCCCAGACGGTGATGTTTGGGAATCGCGCGCGATTTGGTGAGATGTGTTCCGACCTGTCCTGACGATAACCCATCATGTGAGGACGCTGTCTGGTGACCAGAGCATTCAGGGCGTGCACTCATCGATTTAAAAGGAGTGCCCTACCTGTTTTGTACTTTTCACTTGTTGTTGCGGCAGACGCGCACAATTTGGTTAGTAATATATATATATATATATATATATATATATATATATATATATATATATATATATGTATGTATGTATAAATGCACAATACGGATATACATGTATATATTAAGTAACACAATACATGAATACAAAATAATACGCGTAATACAGTTGTTTTGTTCGCGCCAGTAGAGCTGCGCGCCGTGGCTGTCACGTCGGCGGTGACCACGACTGCAGGGAAGATGCGTGGTGTTGTTACGAAGCGTTCATTGCGTGATCTAAACTCAGAGGATAAGTGAAATTGACAGCCACACTATGTCTTGATGGCGCTGCAGTGACACTACCCCGGGCTTTTAATAGACGATACTAGTCTTGATGGCTTACTATAGCATGTTTTTGAAATATGTCCGAAAGGTGGGACGATCAACATTTAAGACTGCCTCGTATCACTGCTGGTTCGAAAACCACACCACAGTTGCGGACACGTGAACAACCTACAGCAGCGAACAACGGTGCCTCTTTATTATCGAACGCATCAGGCCTGACCGTCGGCGAAGGGTATGGCTGTTTTCGCCGGCGTGCCATAAAGGGGCGACCCTTTGCACGTGCGCTCGGGGCATAGGGTCGCCCCTTTATATAGGAACCGGTTATACCAGCGTCCTCCACCAAACAACGAATAAGCTTATGTGAGAGCAACAACTGACACGCCCTCGTCACAGCGGCAGCCACTGTTCCCGCTGCGTCACACGCCCTCGTCACACCGCCAGACATTGTTCCCGCTGCGTCACACGTGGTGGCATGCACATACCCCTCTACCTGAGCGAAGCACTTCAGCAACTCAATTTGCTTAAGTAGTTGGAGATACACTCATCACCTCATGAAGAGCTGCAATAAATTTCCAGTGCTGACGTCTAACTGACCACGGGCAATCATCACACAATACCAGTCAAACACAGCTCGGCTCAATCCTTTCACTAGGCTGCAGTTTCGACTAATTCCAATTAAATTTTCTCAGCCGTGCCAGTCTGCTCCCATCGCCAACCAATCTGTAACAGCGACCGACCGATCCATCAAGTCTTTGTTCTCCCCAGACGTTATGATTGGCGCCGGCCGTGACTCAAAGCCGCGTGCCCACGAGCCTCAAGCGGACGCCGGGACACTTCGCCCGTTCCTTCACCTCTCAAGCATCGTGGACGTTCCCCTCCCCATCGCGAACGATAGCTTCGTCAGCGACCGACCGCTGCCGTCGGCCCCGCGGTTCAGTTCTGCTACCGCGAATCAAAAAAAGTGACCGGCCCGGCCCGGCCTGGCGGCGCCCACGTTTGAAAAACCGGTCCGCCAACGGGCGGCCAGCGGACCGGTTGAGTGGCGCCGGCCCGGAGGGTGGCCGCCACGCCGGCGGAGTCACGTGGCCCCGGTCCCCTCCCCCGCCGGCCGGCCGACCGCGCCGGGCCGCGCGCGGGGGTGCGGCATGGCGAACTGCCCGCTTCGCCCATGTAGGGTGAACGTCCGCGCGAACCCAAACCGCCGGTCCATTCATTTCGCGTCGACTTGCGCACGTGGCGCCGCCATGCGCTCGCTACAGAGTCGCAGCTCAGCGCCGCGCACGAGAGGAGCGAACAGCTCTCGCCGTCAGGACCGGGCCGGGCGGCCACCGCACCAGCGCCCAGCGTCCAGCCAGGCGGAACATGTGGCGACCTTGAAAGCGGCGGCCGTTGGCAGAGTGCCAGCCAGGCGGTAACAGCCCGAGCAGCCGCCTGGAAACGCTGGCCGCGCCCGGCCACCGACACCGCGGGCTGGCTGCCGGCAGGTGCGGCCACCGCGGCCCGGGCGCCGCCGCCGCCGCCGCCGCCGGCGCAGAGACGCAGCGGGACGCGGCGGCCCAGGAGCATAGAGACGGACACGGTAGACCAGGAGCATACAGCGGGACACGGCAGACCAGCGGCATACAGACGGACACGGCAGACCAGGGGCATACACACGGACACGGTAGACTAGGGGCATGCAGGGGGACACGGCAGACCAGGGACATGCAGGGGGACACGGTAGACCGGGGACATACAGGGGGACACGGCAGACCAGGGACATGCAACGGGACACGGCGGACTAGGGACATAGAGCGGGACACAGAGGCATGCAGCCTAAGCCGCAACGTTCGGACAGGTTCCCAGCCTATCGTACCTGTTCGGGCTATTTCTGCCGCGTGCTGCTTCTGAGAAACGCACAATTTTCGCAGAATTTCACTGTGCACGGCAACCCTCGTTAACTTTGTACTATTACAAGCAAGCTGCCTGAAAAACGCAAGGAACAAACCTGAAGTTTCGGGCCAGCCAATGCGCGCCGTGTTTGGACCGCAGCTATGCCACGAGCCGGTAGGCCAGGCAAGCCCCGGTTAAATCGCCGGTGAGGCTTAAGTAACAAAACATCAAACCAGCGTGTCATACGGGTTGTCCTCGAGCGCGGCTGGCGGTATCTCCTGGGGTAATGACAGGAAAGAGTTCTTGGAGGCAGACACGGTCCCTCTCGTCAGGGGTCGCAGGTGGTGTCCCAAGAGGTGGCTGACCTACGTCGGCGGGAGGAGTCCGGTCAGCCAGCTCTCGAGAGTTGGACGTGCCGAAGCGGTGGCTGGCGAGTGCTGTCTGCTTCAGGACCAGTAGACATTTCCTACGAACAGCCACCTATGCCACTCACTAATAACTATGTGTTTGCTGTCCTCTCCTTGAACTGTTCGTAGCTGGTTCCGCTTACCAGCCAGCTGTTGTAAGGACAGCGAAATCAAGGGTGCCATAAAGATACAGCGTACCACTGACATTTCTGGCTGCACTAGCGTCGCACGCGCGTATTACACTCCCGGCCTTAGCAAGCTGGTACGGCGGTCGTGCCCCTCCCCCGCCAGCAAGCCCTGTTGATACGACTTACGGCACACGAAGATGCACCGTCACCGTCTTAGAAGCGGTTCGCGTCCTGCTCGCTAGATAAGCGGATTCCGCGTTGTCTTATCCCCGTGTGACATGCTTGCCTTTCGTCTCACCGCGTGACGGGCATGCCACTCGTGCGCATTCTTTTCCCTTCCCTTTTTACCGCACAATCTCTACCAATGTCGTCCATGTATGGAGCCTGGCAAACAGCGCCTTGAACAACAAAACCGGCCGATAAGCGGCGGCGGCCTCAGCCTCCAGCCGAGGCCTGGCTTCCATGTCCGCTGTCCGGCGTCCCGGCGACCGCCCGTCAAGCGACCGGTCGCCGAGGCGGCGCAGCCCAGCACGCTAGGATGCACCGCGACCGCCGCGTGCAGCTGGTGACCGGAACCTAGGCTCGCCCTGCGTTGTGGCCCTGGCGGCCGTTTGACGGGAGTAGCTTGTTAACGCGTTTGGGGATTTCCAGCTTTGAGTTGGCTGGGGAATGACGATTAAAGTACGGATATGTGAGCAAGTGCTTCGTCTGCTGGTTCACGGAATCCATTTGGTGCGCGAGTTTTACTTTTATCTGAGGGTTGTGCTTTGAAATTACAGCAACAAAAGCAGAATGTAGCATTGGCAGAAAAAACACGTCTAACAACGATTGCGCGTTTGGTTATACATTTCTGAAGGATGCTCGCACTTTTCAAGCTCACTAACGACCGCGCTTATATTGAATTACGTCAGCATACCACAAGCAACCGATCTCAACTTTGACCTGACTTAGCTCTGCGTGCCCACCCCGGACTTGCACTCGATTCTCACCTTCGAACACTTCCATCGGAATGGATTCCGACCCGGACTGACAACGCACGGAGCTGATTACGATTTCGACTACGTAAGGCTCAACACAACCTTGAAGGTTCTCCGAGTCCCACGCAACGAGACGTGACTGAACTCCGGATCCAACAGAGCCAGCTCTGATACTAACAGTTAAAAGATCATCCACCTCATGGCATTCATAAATGCCTAAAAAACGTATTACAACGAAACACTTGCACATGAGCACTCCACTGGCGGCGCAGCATAAGCCGCCCCACCTGCTGCTCAGATTCCCATTTAGGTCTGATGACCAACCTCCACCTCCGAGTCACGGGGCAGCCTCAGAGTCACGGACTCCACACCGACTCGGCGGAGAGAGGCTAACCGCAGAACCTACTCCGATTCCAACCGGCGCCCCACACAGCGGAATCGGTTCCGACTCCAGCCAGCAGTCCAGACAGCTGCTCTGCTGAGGCCCGCCGCGCCGCCACGCGACAGGCCGTGGTGTCGAGCGGTGGTGCCCGGACCCACCCGTGGCTCTATTACGCCCGGCCTGCCGCCGCTTCCCAGAAGTGGTAATCACCATGGTTATTGAGCATGCAGCCCTGTACCCTCGCCGGTCATAATCAGCCCGCGATCGTGGGGGAGATTCCGGCCTTCATGGCTCTCCACACTTTAGGCCACTTATTCCTGAAGGGAACTGGTGGCTGTGAGCTGCCACTCACGCCCCGCCGAGACCAGATCTCGGCCGGCCAGCGGAGTGCCATCGGAGTACCAGCGGAGTACCGGTGGAGCACCCATGGAGCACCACCGGAGTACCGGTGGAGTACCAGCGGAGTGCCCGTGGAGTACCAGCGGAGTGCCGGTGGAGTACCAGCGGAGTACCGGTGGAGTGCCAGCGCAGTGCCAGCGGAGTACTAGCGGCAACAAAGGTTGTGATCCGGCACGCATTGCATTGCACTGGCATGATGTAATGTTGCCGGCATATTTCGCCGCATCACTTGTTCCGCTGTAGTCTGGTGCAACACCATGGCGCTATTGCAAATTAGGCTGCATTATGCGCTAGGCGCTCTATTATTGCATCGGTGCGATGTAGATGGCTTCGAGCTGATGGCTTTTCCGCCAACATCCGACCACGGACTCTCCTTGGCACTGCTATCCATGAACTGGTTTGTCTGTCGGTCGCACGCCTCGGTCGGATGGTCGTGGTTTACGCGGCTTGCTGCGCCTCACCAGCTTAGTCTGCTCTGTCTGCCAGCCCGTTGTGTCCGCGCGTAACGCTGTTTTGGTTCGGCGGTGCCTCCGCACCACTGAGGACTGCTGCTTGTAATCCACCAGCGGACCTCGTGTCCCTGGTCTTCCGCATCCCCTCCGTATGCTTCTGGCGTAAGAATTTCGCTGGAACTTTCGCTGGGGGGGGGGGGGGCTGGGGCGCCGGTGTTTGGATTTGGGGTTCACGTTAGCTGTTAAGGATAATATATCGCTTCCAACACATTTTCAACAGGATATGCGGCGCGGCCGGGTTGTGTTTGGCGGTGGCGCGCCCAGCTCTGCAGGTTGAGTCCAATATTGGCCGGAAAGGGACGCGTTTCGAGTCCGGATTTTGGAGAAAAAAAACTAACCGTGGGCCATCCGGCGTCCTGACCGCTCCGTCAGTGGCGCCGGGGAGGGGGGGGGGGGGGGGGGGGGGGGAGACACCGAGCCCAACGTTCACCGTTAGCAGCGCCGTTGGTTCCAGCGGGGCGGGGAGGGCGAGAGGGGGGGGGGGGGGTCAACCATGCGTGTCATCCGTCCGCGGCACGCCTCCATCTCCGGCCGGCGCCACCGGACGGCTGCCGCCCGACCGAGTGGGACGCCATTCCAGACGTCAGCGGCGACGGATCAGGGCGCGCCGAGTCGCCGCCGGCCCCGCCCCCGCCCCCCCCCCCCCCCTGCCCGGCCGCACATGTCCCGACGGCACCCCTCCGTCGGGTGGGACGCGGGGCTCAGGAGCGCCGGGCGTCACCCCGCCGACCAGGGGCGTCCAGACGGCGCTGGTGCCGCCGCCGGCGAACGTTCGCCGTCCGCTGGCGAACACAGCCAGGTGAATAGCCATATTTACGCCGAGGCCGGCCCACGTCGGCGTGAAAATGATTGGGAGGGGCTGCACAGGCCGAGACGGGTGGGGGACACCAGAGGGGAGGGGACACCTGGGAGGGGGGGGACACCTGGAAGGCACTAGAGAGACGCTCCGATGGACAAAGGACGCCGGCCGACGGAGGGGGGGGGGGGGGTCTGCCGGGGGTTCATGGAATTGTTTGTGGGGCTGGGGACGCCGACGCACCAGGGGAGGGGGAGGGGGCGGCTGGGTGGCGTGGATGAGGGGGAGGGTAGGGGAAGCCACAATGACACAAATGAACGCCGACTAGGGTGAGAACTCAGAAAGCAGCAGGCGGCCGTCCGCGGCACCAGTTTAATGGCTGCGGGCTCAGCGCCACCAATCATAATCATAATGTGCAATCGACCACGTCAACGACCCCGTGAACAGCGTCAGCGCGAACCTCAAAACGCCAGGAACGCCGTCCGTCGATCACGACTGAAGGAGACTGAATTTGAACTGCGCCCACCCGTCGTTTCGACCGGCGCCCCATCAGAACACAGGTGCTGTTTTCCACCAGAATCGCGGGCCCGAAGAGCGATCACCGTCTATTCCAGACCCGGCGGGGGCCCCACAGAGCCCTACCCTTTGAGACCGCCGCCGCCCGGACGCCAGTGACCCCCCCCCCCCCCGCCTAGACGCCATCAGGTGACAGAGCCCCCTCCAGACGGGGCCGGGGGCAGCCCCACCCCCCGAGCCAGGAGCAGCGCACCCGGAGCTGGCGGGCGCGGCGGCAGCCAGCAGGCCCTGGGAGCAGCCTCGAGCGGCGCCGCATGGCTGGGCGCGGCGGCTCCGTGCGGTTACGGCACCGCCGCACGGAAAGCGGCCACAGACCAGCGGCGCGCCGGGTCGCAGCCGGGTCACGGGTCGGTCACGGCGCTGGGAACACGGGCGGACCTGGGCAGGGCAGGACGGAGCTGGCCCAGGGGCTGCAACATCGCATGGGACGGTTGCACATGCAATGGTTGCCAGAGATAGACACATGTATTACAGCCACACCCAGAGAAGAAGCCTTCAGGGCCACGTTCTTCACAAACTTACAAATACCAATTTCCATGCGGAGTACCTGTAAATGTCCCGCTTGGTGAGATCTTTCCCGACATGCAAGCCGCGATAACCAGACTGAGGCTTGAGGCCTGTCGGGTGGACTTCCTGCCCGGCACTTAATCGAACGCTGCAGCGGGTGAGTGCCATGACTCCTCCCGGCCAGCACCTGTCGGCCAGCCAGCATGCGCGTCGCGAACGGCAGTGACGGGAGACGACGCTGGGGCATTGGTACCGCTAAACTGCAGCGACCAGCGGTGACGGGGGACGACACCGGGGTGGTGGCAACGCTGAGATGCAGTGACGGGCAGTGAGGAGAGACGACACCAGGGCGGTGGCACCGCTGAGCTGCAGTGACGGGCAGTGACGGAGGCGACGGCAGTGACGGATACGACGCTGGGGAGGTGGCGCCGCTAAACTGCAGTGACGTGACGCCAGAGCGTAGCTGCCAATCCAATCATTCTTAAACAGGGCGAGACAAACTGCCACGAAACATTCCAAGGCCACTGACGCATCGCAGCAGTCTGGCACCAAGCGTCGGTTCTTCACCGCGACGGTATCTCCCGCTCTCTCCTACACTGCATCACGATTAAACGGGAGCGGAAAACCACACCAGCACGCAAGTCCGGACACCTCGGGACCGGACACGTGGTGTCGTGACGTCACCACGCCAGCTGCCGCGCCGGCCGTGACGGGGCGCTGAAAGGAACCGGCCGGCGGTGCCGGGCCGGTAGGGGCGCCAAGCAGCTGACCGGCGACCAGCCGGCCGTTTGACGGTGTGGGCGGCATGGCGGCGGGCACACACACACGTGGCCCATCACCGCGACTGGGACAGTGGGCGCCGTTTATGTACTTGGTCCATTGAGCTGAATTGCAGACCTGCTCAACGCCAGGCTCGGACAAGGCGTTTGGGGAAGGGGAGAGCTGTCTCCACTTGCGGAGAGCTCCACTCGCACAGACATGATGGGGGAATTTTACGCCACGCTTAAGCACCATCTTGACGACTTCCTGTCATGCCCGGTAATCCGACGATATGTCAGAAATGTCAGAAAAGTCAGAAATGTGTGTCGGCTGCGAGCGTCCAGCTCTTGACGATCCGAGGGAGCCGGAGCAGACCCCGTGTCGATGACCAGAGCCGTCACCAGGCAGTGATGGCCTCAGAACGGATGGCGTGACTGGTTCGGTCTCCGGCGGTCAGCCACCATCCGGACGCGTAAAAACCGGACGGCCCGGCCGCTGCCCGGCACCGGCCTCTGACGCACGGCCTCCGACCGGCACCGGTCTCTGGCGTACGGCCTCCGACCGGCACCGGTCGCTGGCGTACGGCCTCCGGCCGTGCTCGATATGCCCGGCCGCTGCCCCGCACCGGTCGCTGGCGCACGGCCTCCGACCGCGCTCGACAAGCCTGGTGAAGCCGGCCAGACACACAATCCACCCACAGGCAAAATGTAACATTTAATGCTGGTCGCCTTCAATTTGATAGCATTTGCGCGTCAACACCACGGTCGTGTTTGTGCTTTCCTTGTACGTAAGGATGTAGTCTAACATCGACGATAATCGCAATAACTGATCGGCGCGCACCTGCGATGTATGAAAGACCTGATGTTTCGTTAACAGATTGAGCATGCTGACATCCTTTTTGTCCACAGTTCCATAAATTTCAGACACAAGTTAGACTCAATTTAAACCAGCTCCTCTCCACAGGACATTTTTGATGGGCGACGATTTGTAACAGGTCATGTCGAAAACAGAGCCGACATCAAAACGCAGTCACGTCAATTAAATCAAACTCTTACAAGATTAACAGACAACGCCGTGACAAGTATCACGGAAAAACAGACTCGGCGCTCCAAAACAAAGCGAGAAACTACGCAAAGCCATTCAAGGGCTAGCCATGCCAGTTCGCCGGGCTGCAGTTCTGGGGCGTTCAGTATGGTGCATCTGTCCAACGAAGACGATTCCGTTCTGCGCCAAGGACCGACGCTCTGCCCTCATTGAGCAGGAGTCGTTACCGGAGAGCTATGCCGGCCCAAAGAGTTCGCATGCGCGCAATTTGAGCGGTGTCAGGACACCCAAAGGCCAGTGTACCCGAGACACGATTATAGCGGCCCACGAGCCTCCATTATCCAAAGCCGCCACAACACCTGGGCATACAACGCCTACAGCAACCCCACCTTCAGCAGAGAGGTCAGCTGCAGCGTATCTTGGAACAGATAAGCAGGCACATTCAGTCCGTTTCGTCAAACGAGACAATGCAAGACGACGTTCAGGCTCCACCGAACCGTCCGGCAGGTCGATGTCTTCCTATCGTCGTCGAAACACTTGAGCATAAGCAAGCCGAAAGCAGTGTCAACGGCATGTCCCGACAATGCCGACGCATTTCCCGCCCCACGGCGTCAGACCACCCGTCGGGGTCGTTCCGCGGCCACGCCGCCCCGAGGTCTGTCCGCCAGACCCGTCCCCCTCCCTCGGACCCCTCAGGCCACACGGGAGACCCGTCTCGTCCAGCTCGGGTCCGATTACGCCACCGGACACGCCGCCCAACGCTGTTCTCCGGCCGCCGCTCCCGACGCCCCCCCCCCCCCCCCCGACGGCCGCCGTGCGCCGCCTCGGGCGATGTTCGGCGGGTGCCGGAGCGCGCGGAACTGGCCAGCATCGCCTGCGGACACCCCGTATCGGAGCCAGAACCGGATCGGGGCCCCTGACGGAATCAGAACACGGCAGGAGTTCCGGGTCATGCGGAGACGGACACGCTCCCGCGGGAGTCGCCGCCGGTGATGGCTGGAGCCGCTAGGTTGAGATGGGACTCAAGAGAGGCCGCAGGCGGAACCGAGTCTCCGGGATCACCCACGAGGAAAACGGCTCATGTCGGGCGGATGGCCGGCCGGCCGCCCCGCCGGGGACCACAGTAGAACGACAGAGGCTCTGGAACTACCCAACCACGGGGCACGGCACCTTACACCGCAGAGGCTCAGCGTCAGAATTCTGCCAGGGGCCGCTTTCGGGGCCCCCCGGCACCGGCCAGAGGCAGGCGGGCATCGTGGTCACCGCCGGGCTCCAGGGCCGGGGCGGGGCCTCCGCGCCGGTGACTGGACCGGCCGTGACCGCGGCCAGGCACGTCCGGCGGTCCGAGTCTGGCACGTCCGACTACATCGAGGGCAGGGAGCGACCACTGCCGGAGCCGCGGCTGCGGAGACGCTGACCGGGTCCGACCCACACCCCGCGGGTCGCGGCTCCGGGGGTGCCCACACTCCAGAAGCCGCGGCTCCGGAGAGGTCCCGGCCCACACACCGGGGGCCGCGGCTCCGGGAGGCCCCGGCCCACACACCGGAGGCCGCGGCTCCGGGAGGCCCCGACCCACACCTCCGGGGGCCCTGGCTCTGGAGAGGCTCCAGCCGACATCCCCGGGGCCGCGGCGCCGGAGAGGCCCCGGCCCACACCCCCGGGGGCCGCGGGTTCGGAGAGATCCCTACACAGACACCCCAGGTCATGACCCCGGCGTCACGGTTTAGGAGACACTGACAACGGTCCAGCCCTCTAGGGACGGTGCGGTGTGTGTTGCGTTGCTGATGTGCGATCTGGACGGTCCGTGACGCATTCGTGACGTCATCATCAGACCGCACAGGACGCGTTCCGACCGACTTTCACAATCTTTTTAAACAAAACCTAATCCGAGCCTTTTGCTTCCCTGGATTTCTGGGATAAGCGCCCACGCTAAGCAGCGCTTTTGCATGAGACCTGACCCCACATTCCGAACATGAATTCCGCGTCGATAGCACGACTTCGCGGCGAACGCTGAACAAGCCGTGACGCTCGGCACGGTCCGTCCCACCTTCAGCTGACAGCACCTGACCTTCAGCGCAGCGGCTGCCGCCGGCCGCAGGCCATACCCCAGTCACGTGCTGTCAGCGAGCGCGAAAAGCGACGCGAACCCACCGCGACCCGGGACCCGCCGCGGGTGGGTGAATCGGAAGACAGACGCTGCAACCAGCTCATGCTGTTTGTTCGCCTGGTCCATTTTGTACATGCTATGACGCAGGCATTGCCTGCTTCCCATTTTTTTCCGGGAACCGGTTCCTGGTTCCGTTTCCCGCACGCCCGGAAGAATCCAGGAATCGGTTACGAATCAAGTCAGAGACCCAGAAAGAGCACACAGCCTGACAATAAGACGGCATCCAGGAAGAATCAAAACCCAGTCCGGAGTATGCACAGGGATTCACCAAGAGCGAGACCCAGCCTACAATTGTCAGGGGACCCAGCAAGTACCGAGATCCACCTGACACAAAGCAGGAAAAGAACCAATATGAAATCATGCCAGAGATTCCGCAAGAAACTAGATCCAAAACTGTCAGTAGAGCCCGCGAGACCGCAGGTAACGCCTGCAATTCCTGCCAGGCAGCAGCGCGCATCCATAAGTCGCATGCAAGTTGCGCAAGTTCCTATTACAGAACAAATGCAATAGATGATTTATTTTAGAGCACATACCTATTCAACGAAAAAAAAACTGTTGGTAAAAACCAGAGCTGTCTGTCTATCTGTCAGGGCCGGCGTTTCCGAATGAGCCATTAATAACCAGCAACCAACATGTTTCCTAGGAGTGAACCTGTGGGAACCGGGAATCAGAACCTGGTGTTCGCGAGGAACAAATGAAAACTGGCAACCCGGGCAAAGAAGTCTTTGCGAAAGAACACGTTCCAAATTAGTGATCAGAGTCTGGCGTTCGTGAAAAACCGATGGGAACTGGGGACCAGTGTCCGGCATTTGTACAACAGCCAATGGGAACTGGGGACTACTGTTAGACAGAACCACCGGGAACCAGGAACTAGGGCCCGGCGTCTGCGAAAGGACCAATGAGATCCAGAAACCATGACCTGGCGTGTTCACGAAAGAACTACCCACCAGAAACCAGGACACAGGATCTGGTTTCCATGACGGGCGAGTGGGAACCAGAGCCCAACGATGGGAACCAGGCAACGTCTGTCTGTCTGCAGCGAGGCAGGTCTTTTGTGCTTGGTAAAAGACACCGACATTCTTATCCGGACATGCTAAGACTGCCATGTTTTGACGATAGAAGCGGATGCATGTTGCACACGGCCCATGATTGATGGTTTTAGCGAAAAATTAACATGAGAGGTCGCGTGCCAGCTTATCTCTCCCTATCAAGAACATGCATTATCACTTCAGACATGCACATCTTAGAGTACGGTGTACCTTCCGTTCTTCGCAACGGTTCTGGAATGATAGAACTTCACTTCGAAAATGAAACAACTTGCCCGTGACAATTTAACTACTTTGCTTCCTGCGTCGGCCAGCGCATCTCATTTACTAAACAAATCACACGCTGGTATGGCACGATGCCTAGTCAGCGACAACCTGTGTCCGAATTTATTGTGGCTTACTGCTGAGCCGCAGCAGGTAACGGGGACTGTTTCTACCGAGCTCCCTCCGACAGCCGCACGTTTTGCCGCGGCAGACGTGAATAGACCAATCAGATAATGTCACCAAAAAGTCGCGTCTCGACATTTTCCGAATGTCGACGGGCAGCCAACCGGCCGAGCTATCCGCCTCCGTCCATCCATCGCCGGCCAGTCCCCTTTTTGCTGCCGCTCACGTCCATAAATCCTGCGGCGATGTCACGACGGGCAGGCCAGCCACCGGCCTCGACGTGAGCCGGTCACGTGACCGACCAACGGCGGCCGGCGCGCGCGGGATTTCCCTCGTCGCAATGGCCGAGCGACAAAGCCGCCGTCACCACCACTGGCCTGCCAGTGACAGGGCGCGTGCCTCTGACGTCACGGACTCCGACCGGTCGTCACAGCACGGCAGAATGCAGCAGATTAATTCATTTACCGAGATCTTCCCGGCTCTGATGCGCTTCGCTCGAGCATGAAAATTCGTCTGTAGAGGTGCCATTCCTGATGTTTATTTCAACAGCCCGTCGAGCAGTTACAAGACCGCTATGCGCACAGAGAGCATCAAGAACACGACTAGCGGAATGCGAGACTCGCATCACAAACTGATAACGGACGACCTTGTGCAGGGTGTGGCCCTGCCCCTCCTGGCCGCAGCTGTCTTGCACAACGCGGGGTCGGCACGCCGGGTGACACGAGCGGCGAGGACTTTGAACCGGCGTGCCGGCCGCCAGCTGTCAGGCGGCCACACCAAAAACCAACAGCTGACTACGCAAGTCGAACAAAGGATTCCAGGACGCGCTCTCCCGCACGCCGCGTCACGCGCGCTGCACACCGGCAGGCGTGGCGTGACGTGCGTGAGGAGCCCGTGGGAACACGTAGCGACTCGTGGCACTCTAGCAAGCACGCCACGAGTCGCCAACAAATGCACTGATTCGGGGGAAGCTGAGCTTAAAATGACAAGCTGCCCGAACAAATGACAAATGATCGAAGCAAACGCCTTAAAGGTCAAAGGGCGAATACTTAAGACCCAGGCGAACACCAAACCGCAAGTAGCTTCACACCCCACATTATAACAAGTTTTTAACGCTCAGGATACTCGGATCAAACCCCGACGCTTTCATACAAATGTCGCCGTCATCTTCATGAAGGAACCGCACCATGCATCCTTTCACGCACCAATTGAACGATCCTAGCCCAGTCACGCGAGTCGTATCCGTCTTCATCCGGGTGAGGGGGGGGGGGGCATGGGAATAACACTCGCATATCAGACGATCGCTCCCTACGGGGCCCAGCGGATTGCTGCACAAGACCGAGGCCACCACCAGTCGGGCAAGAAGACACGGAACGTTTTCCTGCAATGTCTACCAAATACAGTTGCAAAATGGGAACAAGTCATGAAACACTGAAATGCCCAGTGCAGTAAAAGGTTCCTAATCAATGAAGCCAAGATAGCAAGACAACGTTTCTTCACAAGGAAACAAACAACTGATGGTATCGCAATAAACCACACCAAGCGAGAAGGCTTCTTCCCGAATTTCCGCCGCAAAATTACTCGAGACCGAACCAAACCACGCAAATCATGCGAGACACCGATAGCGCACTACACAAAACCCGCACTGTCTTCGCAACGGCGCAAGGCGCTTCTCGCAGCAGCCAGCAGCGTCGGCCGTCTTGACGCGTGTGACGGTGCGAGATCCCACGCGCCGGCTCCCACCGGCGAGTCACGCTCCTCTCCGACGCTATCAGGCGCCCTCTTCCTGCCGGCCACGGCGCACCACGACCCTCCATTGATGAGTATAGATCTAGTCATGTATCAGAGAGCACCACGCACTAAACCTATACCCACAACGGCCGGTCGCGTGGCGGGCGGCGCGCCCCAGAGGCGGAAGCCATGAAGTCACCGCCGGTCACCGGGAGCTGCTTGACGAGCACACACATTTGCGCCACCCCACACCGTCCGGAGGGCACCGACTGAGTGGAGGCTGGCTGAGCTGGCCTTGGGACTGGCCACTACCCCTGCCCGGTACGCTCACTGACAAAGCGCACCCCGCAAACGGTGACGGGAAAAAGCCACCGTCTGTCGGGCGTCGCCAGAAAATCAATGGAGCATGATATGAAATCGATACCGCGACAACCCCCGAGTGGCACATTAATTGCGGCGAGAATTTCATCCATGCAAATATAAAACATGACAATGCAATATCACCCCTGTCAGAGACTGTACAGATAATTGACGGCGGTGGACGGCGGGCATGGACGCCTGGGGCAATCCGCAACAGACGCGGCGCCCCGCTGCCATCTAGCGGCCAAATAATGAAACAATAGTGCCGGCCCAGGGCACACCACCAACGCGCATATTCCTCCCACCGCCAGAGCACTTCACTGCGAGCCGCAGGTACCAGCAATAACCAGGCGCCTGCCAACCACACGAGGGAATGGCATTGGCACCAGTAGTGGACTTTTTGGCGCTTAACTGGACTGTTTGGCGCTATAGTAGAAAAAATGTCCTCGGGCGAAAGTCCGTCCTGATTTGGCTCCGGTTTTGGCGCCGTCCGAAGACCGAATTGTAAAAAGATGTGTTGTGTCCCACCAAACCACTGTTTTGAAAGACAGCAACCGTTGTTAAAGTGCCATCCTTAAGGTGCCATACTCAACAGCACCACTTTAACACATAAATCTTGTTTTTGTCACATTCGTTTGGATAATGCGCTAAGGAAATAATTTGTCGGCGCTCGCCTTGGACTTCGGCGCCGTAAGCGCCCAGAATACCTTTGCGCTGACATTAAAAACAATGCCTATTTTTCGCTTCGGGTAAAAAATTTAGTTGGCATTAGCGTGCATGAGCGTGCATGAAGTACATCAAATTATGCTGTACTTATTTTACATACTCTGAACTAGTACAACGCATTCACATGCTTTCATATCCTTGTAGCACAACATTCCCCATTTTCGAATTCCAAGTCTTGCGTGGAGATCCACGAGGATCATACAACTTTCACTTGCTCTAACAAAGTATCTTCAGCTCTAGGTTTTGGTAGCAAAGAGCGTACGGGCAACCACGAATCTTTCAATAAATGAAAGACGAGCTTAACAGCATATCAGTTCAGGGCAGTTACGTTCATTTTGTAGTGAGAAACGGCCAGAAATTGATACTTTCCATTTTATGAAAGAAATATGTCCAGTCTAGGCGCCAGTACAACGCATTCCTCCTGCCCTCGCGCTGCGCCATTGAGGTGGGCCACGGCGCCATTATGCTATGCTATGCTGAACGTCCACTGATAGCGCCTTCAGAGAGCTACATTTGGCGCCGAATGTGGAAAACATCCGAAGGTACGTTGTTAGATCAAATACGTTCGCCCAAAACAGCGAACGGGCACCCATGAAACTTCAACATTAAAAAGAGGATAATGAGATCATGTCAATACCGAGCAGATTAGTCTTTCGATTGTCAAGATTGTGTCAGAAATGGACGTTTCGCATCTGCAGGAACGCGTTAAGTTCAATATGAGCGCCATTGCGACAATTTACTCCACGCGTCTTACGACGCCATTATGTAGACCATTGTTCAGGCGCAATCCTGTTGACTGCACACTCTCGGAACATTCAGGAAACCTAAGGTCGGCACTGCATGGGGAAAAACCACGAATGCCGCTTCCATATATTCTTTTTGGACACCCCGGGCTCAGATGTTTTTTTCACATGTATTCTTTTCGGGCATTCCAGACTAAGATCTTCTTTCAGATTTATTCATTTTTGGCATTCTAACCGCTGTAATAGATTGTTTATTCTCGATTATTCCAACAAGAGCCTTCAACAAGAGCCTTCCATTAAAGTACGGGTGCAGCACCGTTTCAACCGTTCATGTATCACATTTGCTGTTGTAATATTAGCTTACGAGCAGCGGTGTAGTTTCTTGTTAAAGACCCCCCCCCCCCTCCCAACTTTGAGCAGAAAGTGGGAGGAGAATCTGGGGCTATCCTGAAATTCTGATCTCCAAAAGGACCCTCTCTTACGTCCAAATAGGCCATTTTTTGTCTAATTTTTTTTTTTGGGGGGGGTCTAATTTTGGGTCTAAAACCAGGCTCCCTCGCCGAGTCTTGACCTTGAATGAGGGCCTTCTCGCGCCAAGAGGCTATTCACGCCTCTTCAGTGGCGTAGCCAGGATTTGGCCCAGGAGGGGGCCAAATCCTGTCAAGAGACCCCTCATCACTTCGTCGCTTTTTTGGCAAGCGTCCCTCCGGGTCTTGACACCCGAACAACTCTCTACTGAGGCCCAGAAATCTTGAGACAACCTCCAGTGGAATACATATCAGTGGAAAAATACAGTGGAAATAGTGCCATTTGTCTATCCGGGAGAACTTTTTTGCCTTAGGATCATATTTGGGTAGCTCAGGGCCGTTTTTAAATTTTAGAAGCCCGGTGCGCGTCTTAAATTGCCAAAACTTAGCGGAGGGGCCCCGAGACCTCCAGGAGGGGAAAGACGGGAACATGCCCCCCCCCCCCCCCCCACTCCCATCCCTCATTGGCTAAGCTATTATGCCTCTTCAGGCTTGGAGCACAAAAATCACTTGAAGGCCCTTCCGGAATCAACACGAGCGTGGGCAGCAGTGGAATGGTGACTGTTTCAGGAACCATTCGAAAATAGAGACGGCAAAATATGGGTGGTCGCGGGAAGCTCGGGCTCATGAGACGGGACTGTCGAAAACATCGGGCCCTCTCTGGAAGACTCTCAGGCTGTGCGCCTGCTCCGATCATGGAAAACTCGATGTCTTCTCTCTACTGGTTTGCCTTTCTGTCAGACATCTGAGAAACGATGCCAAAGGGCCGTCAGACCATCTGAAAATTATTGGAACAAAGCCCATTGCAAGAAGAATGACCTACCTTCTGTCAGAACACGTTGAAATGCGTTATCACATGCAGGGCCAAGTCAGGTGCAAAGCCTTCAGGACCTTTTAAATTAACTTTATTGTTTGGCGTCATATGAGGAATTTCAAGTTTCGGTAGATGTTCATCTACGGCGCCAAAAAGCGCCAAATCCACCAGGTTTATGGGGATGGTATTTTTCCTTTGAAACAGTCTGCCGACCGTAGTGGTGCCTACATTTCAAATAAATCAGCATGATGGTAATTTTGTATGCGTCCCACCAAATCCATACGTATCACTTGCGAGAATATACTGCCTTCATTTCGAAAAAGCGCAAACTGCCGGTGCTAATATCACCGTCTGGGGAGCCAAGTCAGGATCGTTTAATTTCTTGTCGCTCTGTTGATCTCTTTTGGCACCCGATGCTGAAATCCCCGCGACAGATAGGTGTTCTGGATTTAAATACGTCGTCAATAAGGCTCTACCAGGCACTCAGCTGCTAAGACTATACGGCGTCACCTGCCTCTCACCCTAGCAGGAAGAGGGCGCGCACTGCGGGGAGCGATTAAAATACGCGGCAGAGGTGTGCGGCTCATGGTGCAGGCTGGTAACGCCGCGGGAATTTGCCATTGCAACCATTGCAGCCATTGCAACCATTGCAACCACTGCAACTTCCCGTCGGGACCGCCCGCTCACATAACGATAATGTCGACTCTTCATGGAACCAAAGGCCTTTCAAAAAAAACAAAAAAGGTCAGATAGTCAACCCGCAGCCCGGCCCGTGCCGGCAATCGAAGCATTTAGTCCGCTGTGTAACAATGCCGACCGGACAGTAACCCGCAAGTATCAGGTCAATCGCGATCTGCACTTTGCCATTTCTCCCTAATTTGACCTTTGCATAAGGTGTGCATTAAATGCCAGTCGGTGTCATCTAATACACAGCATCGTTTAGCTGATACCAGTAACGTTGCTTGGAGGGCAGCGATCAGAGCGCCTGGGCTGTGAAAATTCTGTTATACCATAGTACACCGTTCACAACCAGCTGTCAGTTTCTGACCACAAACAAGAAGGAAGAGGGTGGTGCTTCATTTGACATTTGACCAAAATGTACCAGATACTTCGCCCTCCTATCACATTCAGTAAACCACAGGCCAAGCATCCTAAAATTGCAGGTATCAACCGATGGCGTTGCACTGACAGTGCAAAGAAATACTGGGCATTTCAAGCCAAGGGAAGCTTCCTCAGTGTCCTGTACTGTGGACGGACACAAACAACGTTTGATCGCGCAGCAGTGGCCGAAACATCGTAACGTACGTTCAGGAACGAAACGCATGTTCTTATACGGAGTCTATTATTTTTGTGTAACGGTACATCATGCAACAGCAGGGAATAAATACCACACCCAAGTTTTAAAATTATCCACATTTCCAACTCACCATTATCCATATCTTCTTGCGCGACGATAGCTACCGCGCCGTTTGTGATGCTGCGTACAGGTAAGGATAGCAAGAACACTTTGTTTAAAAATTGCTGCTATTCAAGTTACATCATTCACATTTAGCACTGAGACAAGAACTGTGAGATACTGTTGAATGTTGACGCAAATCTCTCATACGAAAAATAACATAAATCATGTCTGGGACCTCCGTCCACTTTTCAAACGGCAAGCTGACAGCAAACTTCGGATCTATATGGAATGTTTGACCGGCGTTATAAGTTGAACTGGAATTCTTGACACACATCTGCAAACAGATTCAGATATGGGACACGTATGCTGACAACTATAAAAGTCGCAGTGAGGTTGAAAACGTATAATGCGCAACGTACGTGCCCCGTTATCGTGGTTGTAAATCGTGTGCTCTTCGGACATGAACAGACAAACTCTGTGTTACCACTTTTCAATTTGGACAGCTATTGCGTGTGTACTACACCAGTAACCGCAGTCTGCAGTTGCTAGTGAGCGAGGCCAGAGCAATGAACGTCACAGTTTCCCGTTCATTTAATTGATCATTGATACTGATTTTGAGAAAAGATTTGTGTGAAACAATCAAGGTTAAGTGCACCTTACCCTAACGATGATAGGCAAGTATTGAACATTTGGGTTGTTATTCCTAATTTTTGTGAGATGCTTACTTTGCGTTGTTTACTTTGCACGGCATGGCTTACTGGTGTATTATGTATGTCATGCACTTTGTGTCACTGGTACTCCAGCCATAAAAAGGAAATAATTATTCAAATTCATTTGCGTCTAGCAGCACACTTTTTTTGGAATTTTTCAACTTCCAAAAGGGAACTTCAGCAGCAGTATTAAGCAGTATTAAAGCAGTATACTTAAACGGTATTAAAAATTTTCACTCGCAAAAACCGCCAGACCTAACCCACACCCAGGCCAAAAGCCTGCGGGTTCCAGCGGGCCAGATCCTGGTAGGTTGAAGTTAGCCTTTAAAGTTTCCATCCAATCGCAAACTTTTTCTCGTACGCTACATTCTAGTCCGGTTTCTTATCTCTGCCGCAAAGATGAAGTGGAAGTCCAAACTCATTCCTTTTTAAACCGCAAAAATATTGCGATGAAGAATGCCATTACACCATGGCCTAACGATGCATGACAAGCTTAAAACGTTACACGGTTGTGCTTGTAACACCTCCCTGGCCAATGAAAAAAAAATCGACATGCTCGGACCGGTGGTTTGTGTTCGCACATTTTCTGTTCACGTCATCACGTTCACGACACGTCATCTGACAAAAGCACCCTCATGGCAGTGGCTTCCCTGATCCTGCATCTGCACGTGTCGGGACGCCTGGCTAGGTGGCAAGCGTCTTGATACACATCAACATAATGCGCCTTAGCATACTGTATGAATAAACTGTTAACACCCTGACCTCTGCCAGCTCGGGTTGCCAATAACTGACATCACTCTTGAAACAAGATTCCTGAAAAAAAGGTGGACCCGTGGTTTTCGTACAATTGAGGGCGTGAATAGTGATAAAATGATTACTTCTCACCATCGTTTGGCTCCTGGACCCCCAACGTTAGGTTCAACAAGTCCTCCAGCGTCCAAGCCAGCAAAACGTAGCTCTCTGGTTTCTTCTTCGAAACCAAAATGTTCAAATATATAATAAGGTACCCTGTGTTAGAACACAACAGTCGCAAACCGGTTGCGCAATCCTCAAAAGATGACAACAAAGGATCAAAGCAATCATATAAAGGCTCACTCACGGATTTTAATAGAATTGTTTGCTCCTACCACTGAAATCAAAACAACCGTGGCGCTGCACGGTGCCATCCCGAATATGCCCACCACAATCCTTTCCCGGTCGACAATTTTCAGAAAAAAACCCTTCCCGGCCTCGAGAAAGCAGCTGGCGCTACTGCTGACGTTAAGTCCGAAGCGGCGCGGACGACCGTCACCCCAGGGGAGTGCAGACCTCGCAGTCACCCAGCTTTGCTTGAGCCACCGGCGCTGCCGAAGCCGCGCCGCCCGCCACCGTGACGTCAGTCCGGCGGACAGGTTCAGCTGACCATCCGAGGACGGCCGGTCAGCTGAGGCGGCGTCCGTTGTGACGGGACGTGACCCCATACGCCGTCCCACGCGGAGACACGCCTTCCGACCTAGCCTGACCGGCGGCTGTCCCCAGACTAGAGGTGTCCTGACGACCCAGAACGGAGTGACGCCGTCGCAGACAACCGGCTGAGTGACCAGAGGGCACGCGCGCAATACGGGCTCGGAGATCCGCAATCCCGCTCGACATCCGCAGCAAGAGAGAAATCGTCCAAAAACGCAGCGTGCGCGAAGAGCATGCGTAACAAGTCCAGGAGCGGGGAACGCGACAACCCCACCGTATGGGGCCAAAATAGCCATGGTAAGTTCCGTTCGCATAAGAAACCGAAATTATGTGCCACGTACAGGCCGGGGGTTTGCGGAAGATGAACTGAAGGCCACCGTTGAGACGGCAGCGGCAGGCCCCGACGCGACCCCGTTCATCGGCTGAAGAGCAAGCTTCCCACACTGAAGGGGCCCCGAGGAAGCGACGGAAGACGCGCTCTACATACGCAGCTTTAAAAAAAAATATCAGCCCGCAGCGCGGCCCGCCTCGCCTAGCTGCTAGTGATCATCCCGCAAAAACCGACTGTTATAATGCTGATCCACCATCCACCTTCAAGCATTCTTTTGTTGGAATATGCATTTTACTCATGCATAGCAATGTTTGGCAACACCCGTGATGCTCCTCAGAGAGCAGCGATCAACGCACCTGCACAATGGAATTTATCATGTACCAAAGTAGCTCTGAAACACCTTCGAGGACACCTTTCAACTAGAAATGGGAAGGAAAAGGGTGAAGATGAAATTTACCTTCAGTCAAAATGCTCTGAAGATTTCACCCCTTTACCTCACCTCAAACAACCACAGGCCATTTCTTCTCAAACTGATGCATCAACCGATAGCTTTGCACTGGCAGGGAGAGTTAGCTGGATGCTTCGAGTCATGGGAAGCGGCAGTTCATTAAAAAGTACATTAGCTCATCCATCATTTGACTGCGTCACGGTTGCCACAATATCAAATTTCTCATTGAAGTACCAAAGCCGGCTTCCGATGTGGTGTTTGGTGTCAGTAAGTGGACACATGCAACCCATCACATAAAAACCATACGGCAGCTTTGAAATTATTCGCATTTATCCCTTACCACTATCCACGTTCCAACCCATAGCCATCGCCGCGCGGTTTGTGTTATGATGCGCGAAAGCTACGTGAAGGCAAGGATGGCAGTAAAATTTCGTGCACGAAAATTTGCCTCTCCTGTGACATCATTGACAATTCAGTTATATCATAAGCTGTACCATACTGTTGCCTGCTGCAGCAAAAAGTTATATGACAACAAACAAAAGGAGTCCAAATAATTTCCAAGAACTCGTTCTATACTTTTCAAAGCCTGCAAACTGCAGTTTTCCATCTTCATAAAATGTCTCAATGACGTCATATTTTGAGATGATTTTCTCCACGCAGAACTACATGCAGATTCAAGATTGGGAAATAATTAATAAATCAGACAGAACAAAAACATTCATGAAAAATGAAAAGTATTAGCAGCCGCAGAGGGGAAACTGAATCGTGTAAGTGCCCTGCAGTCGTGGTAGCAGATCACATCCTCTGCAGACATAGATAAACAAACTCTATGCCACCACTTTTTCCGTTCCGACAACTGCTGCACATTTGATACGCCAGTAACTGCTGGCAATATTAACAAACGAGTGAAGCTACGGCAGATTGCGCACAGTTTCTCATGCATTTAATTTATCATAGACATTGATTGCAATTCGTGACATTGTGAGGCACCATTTTTGTGTAATCCAAGAATGATTGAGTGCGCCTGGCCCTCACAACAGCCGTGTGCGGTGTGTAGTTGCATTTATATTAAGGACCCACCCAACTACTGCGCAATGAAATCAGGTTGTAGCTTTGAAAATTTGGGTTGGCATTCTTAACTTTCTTACTGGGATGTTTCATTAAAACTGTGCATGTTGTGGAACCTGGTTTACTGATGTGTCATGTCTGCCATGGGTTTTCTGTCACTGGTACTCTTGCTGGGAAAATAACAATGTTCGCTTCATGATTGTTTTGTTTGACAGCACACTAGTTTGGGATAATTGCATAGCTTAAAAATAGAAAAAAATGCATACTTTCGTCTGGTTAAATTGTTTGCACGCAAAAGCCCATCAAGACTGGCCCATAACCTAGCCAAAAGCCCACGGGTTCTTGTGGCTCGGAATTTGGCTGGTTAGCGGACTGAAAAGTAGCGTCTCGTCGGGCGACGACCGCGCGCCGACGCCACCTGCCGGGTGAAGGCGACACTTGCGGTTCGCCGACAGAGGGCAGGACCAAAGGCGGCGTGCTCCGACGCGCGTGGGGTTGGGGACGGAGCTGATGACCCGACCGTCGGCGGTACGGCTATCCACCACGTGACAGTGGTGCTCACGCGAGGCGTCGCGGCACGCGGGTGGGTGGCCTCAACCCGCCAATTTTTTGACGTGACGCAGGAGCTGGACGCCTGCAGTTCTGTTCTCGTGTAACCGCTCGGGAGGATGTACGGATCGAGAGAGCTTATCCATTACGGCGACTAACCGAAGGTCGACCGGTATCCCAGTACGATGACAGGAAGAGAACGGTTCTATAAGGGGCGCCAATCAGGGGTAACCTAGGAAGCTGGGTGACCCGGTCAGTGGCTGGGTCTAAGACCGAATACCAGAACGGCGGCGCGGTGACTGCTTGCTTATTCGTCAGTGGTGCGATGACTCGATTGCGGACGGTAAGGTACGTGCTAACCTCAACCAAAACATTGCATCCTTCACCAGAGTCACATAATTGATAGCCAAAGGCCGTCTACTGACATAACGACTCGTGGCATCACCAGTAAGTGCGTAATACGCCGCTATGGAGAACGCGGGCAAGACCAAATATGGGCCAAAAATACCATCAGCTAATTCGTTATTCATGTGATGCGTACGGGGCGTGACACCGACGCGTTTTATATAATTAAATTACGTACTTGTTGGCAGGTTGTGTGGTAAAAAACATCGTCGTCGATCAGGCACGTAGCCAACTTTCCTCAAGGGAGATCTCAAATTTGCTCCGAAATCCTGCGATTTGGGCAAGATACCGCGAGATCGACCCGTTTCTAGTGTAGCCTCCTTGCGTCAGGGGGTAGGGGTCATGACCCCCCCCCCTGGCTGAATCCCTGTCGTCGATCACACCCACCACATGCGCGAGAGCTGTCCACTCGCGCGATACGCACAACCGTCAACATGTGCTGGCAGTTGCTAGACGTTTTGCACACAACCACGAGTTGCCGCACTTCCTCGCCTCTCGGCCTAGTGACGAGTTAGGGATTCTACAATGATGTCACCGGTGCAAGTCAAGTAGCCACGTCATGGTTGAGTGGCCTTATGCCAATAACTGAATAGTTTAGAAAAGCGCATCACATTCCAAATTCCATTCGGAAACTGGAATGTGATCGGCTTTCAATTGGAAATTAGAAGCCCATTCATATATTTGAGCAAGTCCATTCACCCCATGGCAGAAACTTGATTTTCTGTGACTCCACTGCCAAGGCCCAGTGTTAGTTGACCGAGGGGCGAAATGTGCGCCACTACTGCATTCGATTTGTGTCCACGGGCTGCGTCAGCTGCTTCTATCTTTTGCCCGCACCTGGATTTGCCCGCGTTCCTCACACCCGCAGGTGACGCCTACCTGTGACGCCACAGGTTGTTTCCGTATGTGGATGGCTGTGTCCATACAGGACGTGGCCCAGGGTTGTTGGGAACGGGCAGAGATCCAGCCATTGCCACCGACAGGAGGGGTGACAGGAACTGTAGCAGTCGGGCAGGCCCAGGCGGACCAAACCTCCGGCGCACGCCGGTCGGAGGAGGTGAGCATGCGAGGGCGCCGGTCATGTTGGGTGCCCCCTGTCTGCCGAGGGGGTCCATAGCCTCGACGGGGCGATGTTTGCCCAGAGCCTCCTCCCCCGGCCCCGGACCGCTTATCACAACAACGCGCATTAAGGAATGCGTGATAATAGCATACCGCGAGAAAGTAAGTAGAAGCTTCTGCACAAATGTACGAGCTCCTTCTTGTCGGTCATTGATTCTCCCCGCTCCATGCTGATGAGAACCATTACGTGGGCTGCACAGCTCCACACAATTTAGGAAAAGAAAGCTCAGCTCTTCGGTTCTGATCACGCCAGAATTAATCTCGGGCAACGAAAATGTTTTGTTGCATTCTGCGTTTTGCATGAGACCCATTAAATACGGATTGTCCGGCACGAGACTGCTGATCGTACTGCAATGACTGCCCATCCTCAAGCTCATTTGCGAAAAAATCTCGTAGTTCGCTCCCTCAGTTTCATGCAACTTACGCTTCATAATCTTCTTATCACAAAAGGATTCTTGCGCGAAGTTCTTCGCATTTACGCGTTTGATAGTTCTTAACGCACCATACCTTTAAGCTGCAGTATCAGAGATGACACCGAACCATCCGTTTGTTTTCGTTTCGTTTTTTGTTATTTGACAACTTCGGCACGTTTATGAAATAGGTCATGGGATGTTTCGGGCGACGCGAGCCGTGAATTACCAAACAGCAGCACCGGCGTCCGAAATCGACCGAAACGCCGGCAGTGCCTCCCATGGTCAAAGGGTGCCATTTTAAACGGCCGCTTATTCCCAGTGAGGCGAGAAATGAACACGGTGAAACCAGTGGCATGCACCGATCAGAAAACGCTGATGCCGACATTTTCGCGGCGGGCGTCTCTAACGGCCGTCTCACACAAGCCCATGTGTAAGAAGAACCAAGCCAGCGAGCGAAATGAGCACTGAAATAAAGCAGTCATCCACTGTTTAGAATATCATCATTTGGTGAAATGACAATTATGGCATTTTCATCGGACCACGGCGGAATATCCAACGATGAACTGGAGAGGGGAGGGGAGGGGGAGGAGAGGGGCGGCACAGCCTAGTTCACCTGCCATGTAAGTCCCTCATCTAGGCGCTACTTGTCGACGTATTGTCTATTGGTTTAACTTCTTTGCAAATAACGGCTCTGCACCTCGGTACCATGCACGCCGCGAGTTAACGCCAGTGAGATTAGACGCCATGAACATGTTTTATTTCCCTCCGCATTACGGACGAAGCAACCTAGCACAAACGCAGGTGAGGAGGTGCCCATGCCATAGGTCATGTACTCTTCCAATATATATATATATATATATATATATATATATATATATATATATCACCGCACGTAGCTTCCTCACTGACTTCCACCGTTGCGAGTCATGTTCATGTTAATTCATGTTCAGGCTCTCGTGGTCATAGGAGCATCGATGTGCATGAACTCAGCTTTATAAAGCAGATGGGATCAATCCTATACTTTGGGACAAGGTTTAAGAATTCCTGTGCAGGTGAGTTTCATAGCAGTACGAAATCACGATTAAATATCACTTTCGCCGCAATAAAACCAGCTGTTCATCATCATAGCACGTAACGCTACAAGAGGGCTTTCAGCCCAGAGACATTCCATCGCACTGCCATTATTGACGTCATGCCAATGCTTAAATGGAATGTGAGCGCACACAATGACTTCCTAAGGTATTGCGTATTGTTCGCATCTTCGACTGAGCCCTGTACCCAAACACATCGCAAAACAGGACTGATACGTATTCCTGTTCGCGGTTACGGAAACAATTGTAGCTTTTCACTCAAAAGACATTGGCCAGTACACGGTGCCTTCTATATACGGGATACCATAGAACACGCAGTTTGTAAAGAAAATCCTCTACAAGAAAAGTTTGAAGCAGAAACACTAGGCCCACAGCCTCCGCCAGTCATAATAGCATCAATGACGTAAATCCGGTAAATTTAGGGGTTTCTTTGCCCACAGCGCAGCTTCCGATGACTGCCAAGAGATGACTTGTACGTAGACGTAACGGCAGCTGCAGTCGTTTTCAGCTTTGCCTCAAACTCGGGCACCTCCACACGTTAGCGTTGATGACATATGAATACTCGCAATATCTTTTTTCCTTGTTGCACACCCGTGCCTCGACGCCGACATTTAAATTGCGTGTCGGGTAACAGTCAAAGGGTCCTTTCTACTTTCCCGGTTTTGCCACAAGCAGGTGCCGCACCGTTCGTTCAACGCTCCACCATTCTTTCAAACCGACAATCTACCAAATGACCTCCCCTAGAGTAACTCCGGTCGAGATTCACGGAAACCGACCAGACAATTTGAGGAACCTGACTTGGCACTGCATTGGTACTAAACCTAATCACCTGAGGACTTTTTTGATATAAGTCGTTTGAAACCACATATGTTCAGCTCTTTGAAGAGACGGGATCATTTCCTATTCGCTTTTTTCGCGGATGCCGACGCGACAGACGTGTGGCACAGGTACCTCTGCACAGAATGAACACTCCTGGCGGATTAAACAAACGTCTCGGTTTTTTACAATTTTCCACTGCGATGCTACTGGCTATGCCACTGCGATGCTACTGGCTATGCCACTGCGATGCTACTGGCTATGCCGTTCCATAGCAGTAAATCACATGGACCATCTTAGTTCACAGAGATATGGTTCACATAGATTCATGAGCGTAACTCACATGGACCATGTAGCTGTTCTGTGCCTCAGAATTTCAAGGGGTGAAGATTCGTCCCTGCATAACCTCAGGCCACCTAGCCCCACTCTTGGTGCCAGAATGATCGGGCGACCCCCGACCGCGCCTCCTCGCCAAACACACGGCTTCTGAGCCCCGCCGATGCAGCTGTTTGCTGCTTCAAAACGAATGCTTTAAGATCTGGCCACAAAGCCGACCCTTGCTACACCACCCCGGTCTCCTGAACAGTGACAAGGTTCTCCCAATCGTTTCGCGATATTACAAAGTGCGGTGCGTCCGGAACTGACAAGTCGGAGCACTCGAACTTCCTCAAACTGTAACTGCTGCAACTGCATGGTGTAACTACATGCCAGTCACTTTCTCAGCAGACAATTACCCCGTATATGCTGTAAATGTGTACTGTAACCGCATGTCAGCCCTGTAGCTGCTGTAACTGCATACTGTAACCGCACACCAGTCACCTCCTCGACAGACCATCTCGCCGTAACCGTTGCAACTGCGTACTGAAACTTTATGCAAGTCACCTTCCAACAGACCATCCCGCTGTAACTGCCGTAACTCGTACTGTAACCGCATACCAGTCACCTTCTCGACAGACCATCTCACTGTAACTGCCGTAACTGCGTACTGTAACCTTATGCAAGTCACCTTCCCGACAGACCAACTCGCTGTAACTGCCGTAACTGCGTACTGTAACTTTATGCAAGTCACCTTTTGACAGGCTCTCTCGCTGTAACTGCTGTAACTGCATACCGCAACTTTATGCAAGTCATATTTCGATAGACCATCTCGCTGTAACTGCTGTAACTGCGTACTATAATTTTATGCAAGTCACCTTCTGACAGACCACCTCGCTGTAAATGCCGTGACTGCGTACTATAACCGCATACCAGTCACCTTCTCGACAGACCATCTCGCCGTAACTGCCGTAACTGCGAGCTGCAACTTTATGCAAGTCACCTTCTGGACAGACCACCTCGCTGTAACTGCCGTAGCTGCGTACTGTAACTTTATGCAAGTCATATTTTGACAGGCCATCTCGCTGTAACTGCCGTAACTGCGTGCTGTAACTTTATGCGTCACCTTTTGACAGGCCCTCTCACTGTAACTGCTGTAACTGCATACTGCAACTTTATGCAATTCATCTTTTCGATAGACTATCTCGCTGTAACTGCTGTAACTACGTACTGTAGCTTTATGCAAGTCACCTCCTGACAGACCATCTCGCTGTAAGTGTCGTGACTGCGTACTGTAACCGCATACCAGTCACCTTCTCGACAAACCATACCACGCGATTGCCCCCAACAGCCCGTCCATCTCGACCCGTTTGGCACGGTAAGCCCCATCTTCGTCACGCTGCCCCCTCCCCCCCCCCCGCGCGGAGCCGGAACTTCGGCGCGCCCGCGAGCCCGCCCCACTTCGCCGTACGCACGGGGGGCGTTATCGGCGCAGTCAGGCGCCGTGACGGGCGCCGCCGCGGGCGCCCTCGTGTTGACGCACCAAGTTAGACCCGTCACGCCAGGCGCCGTCCCTTCCGGCCAGGCAGGCGTGGAAAACCCCGGCGCAGCGTCGCAGCACAGGGTGCCGGCTCAGCGCGGCCGGCCGCTGCCAGCTTACGTAAGGCTGTAGGGGAGCGTCGAGGGAGTCGGATGTGGTCGCCACTGACGCAGGGCGGAGCATAGATCCCGCTTCGCGCGTTCTGTCGCGCCCACCACAGCTCGGCGCGCTCTGCGCCGCCGGTTAAGCTGGCACCCTGCCGGGCCAATCCTTCAAGAACGGAAACCTGCCGGCGCTGATGACGGCTGCCCTCGGGGGGGGGGGGGGGGGGGGGGGGCACAGCGCGCACGAGCGGCGCCCTTATGTAACAAGGACCGATGCACCGGCGCCGTGCGGTCCACTGACGACCCGGAGATGCCGCCGTCCGTCACACTGAACGGGAAAGGTCACCGTTTGTGTTCGCCTGACAACCAGGGGAGGTCGGCGGGGGCGGTCGGCCGGCGCAGCGGTCTCGGCCCCGCTGTCGGCTGCGGAGACGGACTCGGATCGGAATCCGCACAATCGCATCCGACGGATCACATGATCCGTGCGATCGGATGATGACGGGTTGCAGATGATGAGAGCCAAACAGGCTTAGTTACACGCGGCTGACGCCGGGCGTCGAAGCAGCGCATAAACCTTGGTCTGCTATTCGCCGAGCGAGCGGTGCTTGCTCAGGGCGGGGACACCCGACGTTGAGTCAACGGAAGAACAGACCAATCCCAACACGCCGCCACCACATGAACGTGTTCTGGCCTCTCTTGATGTTTTGCTCCAGGTTTTTGGCCTCTCTCAATGTTTGGCTCAGGTTCCTGGCATCGCTTAATGTTTACCTCCTACTAACAGTTTCAGGGACAATGCTGGGAAGACATGGTTAATGTTGTTTGGTAGCCCGCAAAATCGGTCTAAACCTGTTAAGCTCTTGCAGTATATGATCGGTCTCTCACATACACTATGCCGTTGGTATGAGCTGGTATGGCCTGGCCAACGGGAAAAGGAATGGGCTAATCGACGCCGGTCCAATCCAATTATTCGACCTCCTATCCCACTATGCCGGGTTAGCCTGAGCCTCTTGGGGCGCTGTTCGGCGAGTTCGCAGTGGTCTCCGCGGCTCAGCTCGAGTGCGTCAAGCCCGGCAGGACGGCGACACATCCGCCCCCGGCCGCCCATCAACACAGGGAGGCGGCGTTCGTGTGGTCGAGCTCACACATGCCTGCGTCTCAGGCCGCCGCCATAAAATTCCCCCGCGACATGCATGCAGAAACCAAATACAGCCCGCGAAGCTGAATATTTTGGACTTTCTGTAGCACCACTGGGTTGCCTGCTTAGTGTTGGCCAAGCGCGTTGGTTTGGAAGTGAGGAAACCACCCAGCGAGCGGGACTGCCTGTGCGTTGGTCTGCGCTTTCCCAGAAGACCACCGAAACGAGTCCACGGCTAACAATCTCCGGATGCTATCAGGTTTCCGGTCCATGAACTATCTATCATTCTGGGAATGCACTCTTATTTAACGCTCCGGGAAAGCGCCACTGGCCCATGACGCAACACATCGAGAACTCCGCAGAACAAGTTCTGATGCATCAGTGCGTAGTGCGTGTCTATCACGGCGAGAGGCACAATCGACATTCTGACGGCCAGCTGGCCAGGTGACCCGAGGTCAGACTCACCTGACTGCCGACCGGTGACGATCCCGCCGGAAGGACGCTTCGCGGCCTGAGGTTTGAGTCAAGGTCATTCCGCCAAACCACAAACGGCTGAGGTCTGGAGAGCACAACACTGTAAATTCACACAAGACATTTGAAACGAAACAAAGATCGCTTGATCATTTAAGATCGCTTGGGGCTTCGGGCCCTGTGACAACATGATCACATAGCAGTCACATATGAGTACATATCATAACTAAGGACAGCAAACCTTATTGAACGGCATGAAACAACCATTACACCATCGCAGACCTTACGCTTGAAAGCCCTTGTTTAACGTGTCTATGAGACCCCATCCCCCTAGGATCCAGTGTAAATGTAGCACAGGCTTGCTGCGACTTTCCGCATTCAATGAATAAAAATGCGGTTAAAGAAATTTTCAAGGGAACACAACGAACTTCTCGGCCATATGAGAGCTCAGGGGTGATGGTGTACCAGGCTGCGATTTGCCGCGTAGATTCCTGAGCATTTGCACGAATATTGTCCGATCAGGAGTGTTTTCCCTGCGACATTGCAATATTACCACCATTGCCAATATTACCATTCGAAGAACATTAAAAAGGTAAAAGCGAAACAGCTGAAGAGGACAGGTAGAGGTCGGGCTCAAGTATCGACAACCTGGCTTCGCAGCGAACCCCAGATGAACTGATGCTGAACTGGTGCGAACTGGTCAGTGCTGACGGAGGAAACAACAGACAACGGCACAAGTAAACGTTTGATTCAATGCGCGCGGAATAGCACACTGCCTCGTGTGCAAAGCTTGGACCCGCCTGATTCGGGTGTCGTTACCAATTGAGGTCAATCTCATCCACCGGGTCAGACACAGGCGTGAGACCGAGACTACCATGTGAGCGCGTGTACCGGCTACAGCCCGACCGCAAATGTATCTCAAAGCTGAGACCGTGCATATATGTATATGTGTATATATATATATATATATATGCACACATATATATGCATATATACGTATATATATATATATATATAAATATATATATATATGTATGTATATAATTAGGTCATAATTGACAAAACCGCAAATAATTGCAGATGTAGTTATGCCGACGGTTTAACTTGCCAAGGCTGACGGCATTCACGGCCAGCCAGCTTTCAGACAATGGCAGAGGTCAATGATTGCGCAAATGCCGAATCAGCGGACCTGTGCCTGTCAAAATCTCATAAAAGGTGCCTTCCAACGCGCTGATCGAGCCTTTGGTGTCGGTTGCCACATGCGTTGGGTGTTTTATCCTTTTTGGGTACCACGCACAAGGCCTTCCACACAGGAGGGGGAGGCGGGGGGGGGGGGGGGGGGGTATGATGGTCCAAGGAAGGGGAAACGCGATGTTGCAAACCATATTTGAGTTAAGAGTCAGGGAAGATAATTGCCCAGGTAGTATCAAACAGGTCGGTGCTGAATGAGGGGCGTTACTGCAATGAGTGTTCGGGCACGGATGCCTAATTAAATTATTAGATTTAATTTGTACTGCCCGAACACAATCGCTGCGTAGGAACTTCTCTGAACCTATGAGTGATACGCCTAAAGCTCCTCACAAGAGATAAAATGCGCTTGACGTAGGTCAATTATGCCGTTTGGTTCGAAAAGAAAGCGTGAATTTTGATCCACCATCAAGGGGACATGGCCATCAAAGGCGGGGAACACTGATCTACATGGTAACAATACAACTACACTTGTCATTACCCTGTTTGTCACACATCTCATGTCGTTGTAATGGTTCTGATACGTTTCTGAAAAGGACCGTCTCTGTTACTCGCATCAGTCACACCTAGCTGACCTGGCGTCAGTGAACAAAATTGAAATCGGTTTTGTTCGGATCGTTTTTCAACGAGTACCCGGGCATTCAGTTCACCGTTTACGAAGGATGTTGGTCTCGCGGGCCGACTAAACGATGTGGCCACTTTCATCACCTTCCCGCCGAAACGAAGCCGCCCCACAACGGAAATGAAAAAGCGTAGCATGGCACAAGCCAAGCCTGACCATTCCCGCTCCACCCACAGGCACAAAAACGTCTCTTCTCGGCGACGGTGCGTGCGGCGCTGTTGGCGGCGCGGCGGAGCCCGGCACGGCAGCGGCCGTGTCGCCCCTCCCCCCTGGCGGGGCGGGCCGGGCCGGGCCGGTTCACCAGAAGACGGCGCGCGAGCCGGCCGGCGCCACACTCTCGACGATGACGGCGACGCGCGCAGTGCCACCGCTGCTGCTGCTGCTGGCCGCCTCGGCCGCCGGCCAGGTGATGTTCGCTGGCAGCTGCCCCCGGCCGCCCGTGGTGCGCCACTTCCAGGCGGAGCGCTACCTCGGCAAGTGGTACGAGTACAGCAACTACTTCGCCATCTTCCAGGTAGGCGGCACGTGCGTGACGGCCACGTACTCGGACGCTGGCTACGGCCGCATCGGCGTGCTGAACCAGTCGCGGAAGAACGGACGGAAGAACGACATCCGCGGGCAGGCGGTACCGGCCGGCAGGCAGGGGGAAGCGAAGCTGCGCGTCAGCTTCCAGGGCACGCCGAGCTTCGGCAGCGGACCCAACTACAACGTCATCGACACCGACTACCACAACTACGCCATCGTCTGGTCCTGTACCGACATGAAGCTGTTCAATGCGCAGATCCTGTGGATCCTGACGCGCGAGCGCTTCCCCGACCCGTATCTTATCAAGGACGTCAGGCGCAAGATCCGCCGCTACGGCCTGGACCCGAGCAAGCTGCAGCGTACGGACCAGAAGAACTGCCCGTACGGTCACTGAGCATGCGCCGGCCGCCGCGGCTGTCGAGCCGGGGACCGCCGCAGCCCGCGGGCCGGGGACCGCGGCGGCCCGGGAGACCGGGGACCGCCGCGGCTCGGGAGACCGGGGACCGCGGCGGCTCGGGAGACCGGAGACCGCGGCGGCTCGGGAGACCGGGGACCACGGCGGCTCGGGAGACCGGGGACCGCGGCGGCTCGGGAGACCGGAGACCGCGGCGGCTCGGGAGACCGGAGACCGCGGCGGCTCGGGAGACCGGGGACCACGGCGGCTCGGAAGACCGGGGACCGCCGCGGCTCGGAAGACCGGGGACCGCCGCGGCTCGGGAAACTGGGGACCGCGGCGGCTCGGGAGACTGCGGTGTAGACCGAGACTGTGACAGGTCGGACGCCGGGGGATCTCCGTCGGCTGCGGGCTGACACTGAGCGGTGTCAGCGCGGCTCACTGTTGCCGGCGCCAGCTGTTGTCGACCAAGCAGTGATGGCAAGTGGTTGATAAGCGGCATGTGGCTTACCAGCGGAATCGTGCTGTGATCACCTGCCCCAACCAGGTCGCGCCGTGATTCCAGGAAATAATTTGCGGGGGCGTCCTATGGATGCCCACGGCTGGTATTCCAGTGAGGCTAACGTGTCGCGTTTACTGGACATGAATAAAATCGAGGCATTAAACGCTCACGATACATTGTTTCAACACATGGATGCCGTATCTACAGTAAATACACATATTCGTGGGGGCTTCGCGACATGCGTGATGAGTCAGGAGAAAGTCCCTTGTTTCGACGCATTTAGCTAAAAAAGAAAACAATGCCTCTAGGAGTACGTTCACGATGCCTGGGGCACCGACGACAAAGACTGACGCAAGCAACGGCCCAACCGTCCGCCCCTGAATACCGAAACTGGCAGCGGCCATGGCCCGCAGGACCTGGTTTATCCAGTCCCCCAGCGTGAACAACGCGAGCGAGCGCGTGCGCCGCTCCCACGGCTGGCGACGACACGCCTCCGACCCGGAAATCGGCTCTTCCGTGGAACGTAAACAAACCAATCTAGTGATTTGTAATGCTCGGGGAACAAGGTCATTAGAAAGCACCCGCAATCGCCGGAATTAACGACACATGCACCATGGCTGTGCTGCGCCGAGTGTGACGGGCCATCGGTCTGGCTTCAGTTTCGTTATCGTTCATGTGCCCACTGCCCTGTCTGCCACTCCCTGCCCTACATCCGGAGCCAGGGTCAGCGCAGGGGCCTCCAACGGCTGTCCGTTAGAAGCATACCTCGCTCAGCCATTGCCCGAAAACGATCCAAAATGCATTGGGACACGCCTCGAACGCTCAAAGCACTAACGCCACCAAATGCCTACCAGCTGCTGGATGCTGTTCAGTTGGACACACACCGGCCGCATGAGCGCCTGCGGGCTTCATGCTGTGGCGAGCCGCCACGAGCACACCAGCTCGAGCCGACCACGGAAGGGAGACGGAGCTAAAACAGAGCCGACGCTGCGTCACCGTCATCCACAGCGACCGGAGCGTCCCACTACAAACCAGGCCCGAGCAGACCACGGAGAGCAGGCCAGCTGCCGGGACAGAGAGCCGACGCCGCGCCACCGTCATCCAAAAGGATCGGAACGTCCCACTGCAAACCAGGCCCGAGCAGACCACGGAGGGCAGGTTAGCTGCCGAGACAGAGAGCCGACGCTGCGCCACCGTCATCCACATTGACCGTAACGTGCTTCTACACACCAGCCTCGAGCAGACCACGGAGGGCAGGCCAGCTGCCGGGACAGAGAGCCGACACTGCGCCACCGTCATCTACATGGACCGGAGCGATCTGCCTACTTGCTAACATATGTGAAAACAAATAACTGACTGACGAGGTTACCCAGACACTTCGGGAAAATGATCAAGAGGCCCAAGGACCACGAAATTAAGGGCCAGGGACTAAGGACTCTGAGCAATGCATCCAATTCAGCTGAGATGATCGCCTCCATCAATGCAAAATCAGTTCTGGCTACACATTCCACCTGTGACTACAAAGTGACGTACGCGGCACAGTGCGCATAATTACCACGATGCGTAGCAAGTGTGGTGGTCATAGTGCAGCGTGGTGGTCATGGTGGTCATAGTGCAGCGTGGTGGTCGTAGTAGCCATGGTGTAGCGTCGTAGCCATGGCGTGGCGTGGTGGTCGTGGTGAAGCGTGATGGTCGTGGTGAAGCGTGATGGTCGTGGTGAAGCGTGATGGTCGTGGTGAAGCGTGATGTCGTGGTGAAGCGTGATGGTCGTGGTGAAGCGTGATGGTCGTGGTGAAGCGTGATGGTCGTGGTGAAGCGTGATGGTCGTGGTGAAGCGTGATGGTCGTGGTGAAGCGTGATGGTCGTGGTGAAGCGTGATGGTCGTGGTGAAGCGTGATGGTCGTGGTGAAGCGTGATGGTCGTGGTGAAGCGTGATGGTCGTGGTGAAGCGTGATGGTCGTGGTGAAGCGTGATGGTCGTGGTGAAGCGTGATGGTCGTGGTGAAGCGTGATGGTCGTGGTGAAGCGTGATGGTCGTGGTGTAGTGCGCCCGTCACGTCCCCCAGCGGCTCCATGTGACGGGGAGTCACACCAGCAGGCCGGATACGGCGAGCCTTCACGCGATCACCACCCGCCAACGGGCGATATCGTACAACTCATCCGAACCCTTGAGGTGAGCGTCACACACGCGGACGGTGCGGGGCAGCCGAGCCGTGGCAGCACGCGCCGCACGTGTCACACGATCGTGGCGGCGCTGGCTGGGCGCGGTCGCGCCGGCCCAGGCAGGTTTGATATCGCCGCGGAGCACGTACGTCTCGGTCGGTACGAGGGGAGAAACCGGGCGTGAGTGCGGCTGACGAGGCGGCGGCTGTTCCGACGGCGCTTCGCATGGTGCCGTCCTCTCCCAGGGGCCCGGCGGGTAAGGCTGGGGGAACGGCAGCCGTCCTCTTCCAGGGGCCCGGCGGGTAAGGCTGGGGGAACGGAAGCCGTCCTCTTCCAGGGGCCCGGCGGGTAAGGCTGGGGGAACCGGTATCCGTCCTCTCCCAAGAGCCCGGCGGGTAAGGCTGGGGGAACGGCAGCCGTCCTCTTCCAGGGGCCCGGCGGGTAAGGCTGGGGGAACGGCAGCCGTCCTCTTCCAGGGGCCCGGCGGGTAAGGCTGGGGAACCGGCAGTCATCCTCTCCCAGGAGCCCGGCGGGTAAGGCTGGGAGAACCGGCAGCCGTCCTCTCCCAGGAGCCCGGCGGGCGAACCTGAGAGGACTGAGGCAGCAGTCCTGTTCAGACACGCACCATTGGGGGAATCGCGGCACGTTTGAGATGGGCTCAAGCTTCGCCGGTCATTCCGCCTCCTCTCGCTTTGCGACCCTGCAACAGCACACGACTGTTCCATCGCTGAAAACGGTGAAGACAGCCCGACTGAGCTCTCAGGTGTAGCCCCACTCAGGAACACGGCTTTTCCACGTCTACTGTTCCCATATTTAGTTCCTTGTTTAACAATTCTGCCCCTTCGACCTGGTGCACATCTGCACATTTCATTTGGCACCTGCGTGCCCTGTGCAGCCAATAAAGCCAACAAAGAGCATCCTTTCCTTGTCGTTGCTTGTGATTGCTGGCATGGTGGGGCAAGGTTATACTATGCTGTATTGACTACTACATCGGCGAGCATGTGGCTTTTCTTGCACCAATCACTATGACATGGAGCGCCTGGCTTCTCGAAATAAACATAGGGCGTGGGATGAGGATAACGCCAATGACATAAAGATCCAAGGCAGGGCTTGGGGTTAAGGACACCTTGATGCACAACAGTTTGGGGCACGTCAGTTATTGGGGGCCGACCTCATTAAACTGCAGAGGACGAGGAAATAGCGAGATGGCTGAGAAAGCCATAAAAGTACCATACACGGATAGCATAACTTCGTGCGTTTGGTCCCGCAGGATTCCCTCACATGATTCGCGCTGCTTTGTTCCTTGTAAGGATGCGTGCATAACACGGCGTTTGCAGTGTGCAGCTGCAGTTCCGCGCACTGGTCCTTACGCCAGCGAATAGCAGCTATCTCACAAGTATCCCAACTGAGACATGTCACCCAAAACGTCAAGTTCTCGGACAAACGTGTTTGCCAAGGATACCCAGATGTTTTCATTCTATATGACTACAAAGCAACGAAATTCTTGGCGATCGCGTGCCTATTACCAACACCGTACACATCACCACTAACTCACCTTTAATGTCAATCAGCCTACCAAGGGTTTAAAAACCACGTTCAGAGCTTACTGTGGGGCCGTCTTGGCAGTCAGTTGAAGTCTTTGCGTGGTCCTGAATGGGAGAAATGTGGCTGAAGGAACGAAAGCCACGAGGCCCAACAATTATGGCCTTAGTTCGAACCACTGGCCAGCCTTCTTCTCTTCGCCTCCGTGCATTGGCTCCTTATGTGCACCAGGAAAAAGGTGGATAAATCTAGCACAGATCGCTGAGGCTTTCTTGCAAAATTGGAACGTCGACAAATGCGCTAGAACTGAAAAACTCCAAAGCCTCCGCCTCCGCCCGTCTTTTCTACTATTTTCTCTCTCACCTAACTATCACAAATGCTCTTGAGCGGCGAGCACATAAGGTGGGTTTTAAATCCCTTGACAACCTTCTGAATCTCCTCAATTGCCGATATTTCTGTTGCAATGCCGCGAGCACCAACACAAAAGCCTTCTCCAATTCGATCACTCGATAGTCGCGGTGAGGTCAGTCCAAGCCACGACCCATAAGACACGGCGATCGGAGCCGCTCCAATCGGTCTAAACACCAGCCGACGACTGATATCGGCGTATTATGTCAGCGCCACCTGCACAGCAGTGCTGCTGGCCCAGCACCAGATCCGTCAGCGGCGTCACCAGCACAGCGGCCCTGCTGGCCCAGCACCAGATCCGTCAACGGCGTCACCAGCACAGCGGCCCTGCTGGCCCAGCACCAGATCCGTCAGCGGCGTCGCCAGCACAGCAGTCCTGCTGACCCAACACCAGATCCGCCGGCGGCGTCACCAGCACAGCAGCGCTGCTGACCGAGCACCAGATCCGCCAAAGTGTTGCCAATCCCCGCCGCGGCTGCCAGTGATCAGACCAAAGCTGCAAAACGTCACACCAGGGGCTCAAGCTTCAGCTGATATGATCAGATTATTCCGCTAATTTAGCGACAATTACCCCGCGAGTTGGCAGCGTCCGTTAGACGGCTTCGAGACATTTCGCGAAATCGGCCTCAAACCAGTTATTTGTATCGGTGACCCAAAAACGCCGGCAAAACGCCGAGGTTGCGTCCCAATGTGGTTGACCGCATCTTGCGAAAATGTTATCAATACTATCGCAGGTACATAACACTTTTTGTCAGCCTTGTGGTGTTTAATTTATACTCGCTTCTCATGGCAGTCGTCCCTGAGGCTTTACGACACTCAGCTGGTGAGGCTGAATGGCGTCGCCTGCCTCTCACCCAGGCAGGTAAGGCGGGCACCGCGGGGAATCGAACCCCGTACCTCTGGTTTACCAGACACGCAGTGGTTAACGCGAGTATCAGCACTACACTACCGGAACCCTCAATCAGTTCGTCCCCTCTGACCTTCCAAAACGCCAAGCTTACCTTCCCATGTTAGATATCATTATCGCGGGGCCGCGGACGTCAACGCATTGCTCATGGCAGTTCAATAACATGCCGGCGACTGCTCATCTGCACAAACGCGTGCTTGCACTAATCGCTCCAAGTTTGTAAAAAGGTCGGGCATCTGACAGCTTGGAGCGTCATGGGACGTGCAATGCAAACTCCTGCACTTCGGCAAACTTACATAACCTAGGCAGTTGATCAAGTTGTTGCAACTCCATAACCCAAATTACAGCCACGTGACGCCCAGCATTAACCAAGGACTGCACCAGAGCGTTTAAAACAACGGAGCGTCGTTATATAACTGCTTGAGGCGCGTGACGATGGGGTGCAGGTTGGCCGCCTGAGCGAATAATTGCCACATCTCCAGGTGCTCCTTCAAGGTGGCCTACCTTGTCGGCAGTGGCTTAATTGCGAGCAACAAGCTTACATAAGCTGATTAAACAAATGCTTATGGGCAACAATCGTTCAAATGTTAGCGACTTTCACGGAAGCCTCCAGCTCCACCGCATGGCAAAGTCTGGGATAACACGACATGATGAAATCGGCGGCGCGAGGGCAAACTGTGGCCCTGTACAGTCTGGACGCAAACATAACCCAGATCGAGGACACCACGGGTATAGCAGACGTGACTTATTTTAAAACATTGCCGGTACAAAATGAGCACGATTAGAATTTAGGAAATAAAAGCGTTACAGCGTGGCGCAGAATATAGCCACAATCAAAAATTCCATCGTGTTATTGCCTTTTTCGCTTCAAGGTTCCATGTTTCAAAAACTAGGCCCTAGATCCCATATCCCACCTGCCCAAAGAACCGGCCTGTCAGAGGACCAGCACCAGCCCAACCTCCTCTATCCAGCCCAAGTCCCTGTTCGAACATCGCCTCGCGCGCGGCAGCTTCGGCGCGACGGCCGAGCAGCAGCCAACGCCCTGATTTGCGTCGCTCGTCAGCTGCCGCCACCGCCGCCGCCGTCGGCGACACGCGCCGTGAAAACGACGGAGCGGAACGGACGCCCGCCACAAAGAACGGGAGAGGAGTACACTGCGTGGGATTCAAGAGAAAGTGCACGCACTGGCGCTATGCGGCTGCAACGGGAGCAATCTGACCTTCGCACGACAGATCCCAGGCGTCCGTTCGGTGTTCGCAACCTGACGAGAAAAAGTGGCGAAAAGGGCGCAAGTTGCAAAATACGGATTGTATTGCGTCAGGAGCGGTTAGCAGTGGGGTTAGTACGAATGAGCCGCATTACAGGTTTTCCAGCTGTGTTTTGCGCGTCGCAGGAGAATGAGACATACATTGAGGCCTTTTATCCTCTTAGAGAAAATGCTCCAAACCGCCGAGCGCCGAATTCAGGAATTCGTATGAAGGTCGCACTCTCCCAACCTCCCCACATCAAATGACTCGAAATGAACTGAATCAGAGATGATTTAACGATCCGGTGTGATGTGCAATACTGTTGTTGGGTGCTCTATCACCCTATGAGTCAGGTTCGCGCATTTAGTCGCATCTGATTTCCAGCCAATGATCGACGGGCACGGAAGCGAAAACGTGACGGTACTGCACAGCGGTGACAAGAGGACGGAATCGAATGCGTGGACATTGCCGCAGACCAGGTGCTCTCTCACCGCCGGTGCTGACAGTGTAGGCCTGTGGACTGGTGACGTGAACTGTCCAACTGCTCCACGCTGAAGACACCCGTAACAAATAACAGTTCCCAAGCAAAGGCGGCATTGCACCAGCTCAAACACGCCATCTTGGTTAGCTGAATCACAATTCAGTTAAATGCGTCAAAATAATAAGGGTAGTGGGCCAGTAGTACTGTCGACCAGAAGCCTAACACCATGGGCTTAGACCACCACGTAGACCGGTTGGATGACATGCTGTATACATGAATACTAAATACAGAATACATAAATGCTGATTATTTAAATACTGTATCGTCCCCGGTCGAAAACATCGCGTCACCGTCTCCCTCATGGCAGCACAAGTCCCGTGACCATTCAAGGTCGCCCCTGAGAGTCAACCGGCCCAGCCAACGGCGAGACCACGTGATGTGACGGCCGCATGGGTCACGGCGGACCCAGCCACGCCTGTCGCCTCGGCACCTCGAACCGAGCAACCGCCACTGTCGCTATCAATGCTGGAGGCCTGCCGGCAGCGCAGCCAGCCACGGGCATGAGAATACGGCATGGATCCAATAGGCAAAGCAAGGAGGAGTCCGGATCCCGGACGCCACTCGTCTCCGGATCCCCCAGGTTCTCCGATGATGTTCGCTTTCCAAGTCAGAGCCTCGCCGTGGCAACCCTCTCAAAAATGTCCCTGTCTCAGAGTCCAGTCCATGTCCTGTCTCAGAGTCCAGTCCATGTCCTGTCTCAGAGTCCAGTCATGTATGTCCAGGTCCAGTCCTGTGTCCTGTCTCAGAGTCCAGTCCATGTCCTGTTCTCAGAGTCCCGTCCTAGTCCCTGTCTTAGAGTCCAGTCCATGTCCTGTCTCAGAGTCCAGTCCAGTGTCCCTGTCTCAGAGTCCAGTCCATGTCCTGTCCTCAGAGTTCCAGTCCATGTCCCTGTCTCAGAGTCCAGTCCATAGGTCCAGTCCATGTCTCAGAGTCCAGTCCACTGTCCCTGTCCTCAGAGTCCAGCTCCTGTTCCTGTCTCAAGAGTCCAGTCCATGTCCCTGACTCCGATCAGTCCATGTCCTGTCTCAAAGCACGTCCATGTCCTGTCCTCAGAGTCCACTCCATGTCCTGTCTCACAGCCCAGTCCATGTCCTGTCTCAGAGTCCAGTCCATGTCCTGTCTCAGAGTCCACTCCATGTCCTGTCTCAGAGTCCAGTCCATGTCCTGTCTCAGAGTCCACTCCATGTCCTGTCTCAGAGTCCAGTCCATGTCCTGTCTCAGAGTCCAGTCCATGTCCTGTCTCACAGCCCAGTCCATGTCCTGTCTCACAGTCCAGTCCATGTCCTGTCTCACAGTCCGGTCCTTGTCCTGTCTCACAGTCCAGTCCATGTCCTGTCTCACAGTTCATGATCAGTCCACAGCACACAACCTCCTACACCTTCCCCGCTCCTTCAGAGGCTTAGCAAGTAGCGTGCGCTGGCCTGCGTCAACAAGAGCCTAGCGGATCGGGATCACAGGTGCCGTCCAGCCGAGCGATCGCGACGGCGACTGTGAGAAAGGCCGGCGAAGGGCGAGGCCAGTCGCACCGGCACTATCTCCCGAACTGGTGCCCAGGGAAAGGGAGCCGCGGAATGCTGCGAGTGGTATCCGGACCCGCCGACCGGTCCGGCGCAGGAGGGCCACGGCTCACGATAAGGTGGTTCCAAATGCGCAGAGCTTTGCGTAATAGATCCAACAGTGTTCGACGAAACGGTCGAGGGAGAAGAATACTCGAAGCACCTCGCAAGAAATGTGATGCGATGAAAATGCAGCTTGCGAAGCGCTGACAGCCTGATTTGGACTCGAAAATCATTCGAATTAATATCTTCATTATACCTTGACGGTGCTGCAGTGACACTGGCCAGTGCTATTATTATATGCAGCTAGTCCTGGGGTTTCATTAGAGTATGTTTAATGAGTACCACAAAATGTAATATTTGGTAGGAAGGGGATGCTATAAAATTGCAAGCGCATCCACATGTAAAGTTAACAAAAGTTGTAACATGCATATCAACATTTCTCAAAAGATTCATTTATCAGATATGTCTATAAAGGTAGTTGAGCATTTGAAAATTGATTTCATAGTCATCAATCTAGCAAAGCACCTCCGAGACGGCGCCCTGAACACGAGCGCACTTTTCGAAATTCATCATGACCCACACTTCCTGTTCATCTTGCGATTGGCGTCTGCAGCTGCCGAGCGCGGGGAGACGACCTGCATTGATCTCCCAGACCACACCGGTTTTGTGAGACACCAGCCCAACTTTTCAACAACAAAAAAAATCCGAATGCCGCGAGCTCAAGTTATTTATAGCATACACCTAAAATCAGCATAGCTTTGGCATACGTGACATTGGATTCCTGAAACTGCGATTACAACGATTTGATTCCTTGCAACATTGGCACTCAACGTGCTGAAATTGGCGGTGACCGTGCTCCTAACTCCAGCACTTAGGTTTAACTTGCACATGCCACACAATCGCTCCCATAACGTCGCTGCTACCCGCGGACGTTCAGGGTAGCACGACTTGAACAACTTCCTCTCTACGCATGTTGTGCTTTGTTAGTGCTACCTGGTCTATTATCTGGCGCCTTCAAGGAACAAAAACTAGTTTTCATTTTGTGTCCCAGCACTCTAAAACACGACTGTTGAGACCCCTTCAGATTGAACCAGACACCCTGAATCACGGAAGTGAACAAATACGTTGGCTACGTGGACAGCCAGCATGCCAGCACGTCCAGACCAGCCACCGCCGCGGCCCGATCCCGTACGAGGCGCTGCCACCCGCAGATGGGTGCCGCCGGCAGCTGGGGACCGACCCAAAGCATACAGCGACACTCTCAGTCTCGGGCGGTCGACAGGCAGGGCCGAGCGCGGCGCAGACATCGCCGCTGGCCCCTGCCCTCAGTCTCGGGCGGTCGACAGGCAGGGCCGAGCGCGGCGCAGACATCGCCGCTGGCCCCTGCGGTACGCTCGCCCGGACGTCCGCGCAGAGGCGTGCCCAGGCCGCGACAACAGCGGCGCGCTTTCCGGTCGCCGTCGCGCGCGGCCGGTGTGCAGCTTGCTCTTTACGGCCTCATGATATCCGTCACGCCACACCGCGCGGCGAACCGAGGCATGCATCGAGGGCGATACGGAGACAACACAAAGCCCACACTTACGCCACACGTCGATTTGCTGACGCATCAGCGGGGCTGGCCGTTACGCAGTCAGCCGGTCTGACCGGCGGGCGTGGCACGCACTCGGAGCGGCGAAGCGTGCCCCCCCCCCCCCCGTCCCCCTCCAGTCGTGCCGCCGTACACCAACATCCGGAAGGTTGACGCGGGCCCGAGCAGCCCCTAATGCTCCGCACGGACGTCTGCTGATCTATCACAGGAGTTGTCACCGGCGTTCCCTGCATCGGCGCATCAGGCGCCAGCCGGGCCGACGCGGCGCGGGCTGCGAGCGGCTCGAGAACGGCGACGGCGACATCTGCGGGACGTCCGCGCGGCGAGATCAGCGTTCGGCGGTCGCGGAGTCCCCGTGGTCACACGCGCGGTCCTGATGCTGCAGCTGAAGCATCCCACCATCGACCGAGCGAACGGCGCGGTCTTTGCTCGACCGAGCGACCGGCGCGGTCTCTGCTCAGCAGAGCGACCAGCGTGGTCGGTACTGACATTGAACACTTGGGGCAGCAATCGGTGATCACTAGAGAACCGACGAATCCCCCTTGTACGGGCGAACAGGCTGAAGTCAGCAGTAAGCCCAGTTTCAATGCCTCACGACTTTCCATCTTGCACGCAGAGAGTGCCTTCAACCGCGCAGTGGTCTTGTACCATCGGCAGTCTTAACGAAGACAGGGAGTCGGCGACCACCTTAATGAGACCGAGACAAAGTCTCCCATCCGTTCTAACCGCAGACTGGCCAAGCCGCTCTCACAGCAGCTGGTGAAGGTGAAAAAGGCCGTCTGACAGCAGGTGGTTGCGACCAGAAAAACAGCGCGGCGTGAGGAAGCTAGCTTCGGATCAGCAGGATCTAGCACAAGCCACCAGTGTTCGCATAGCCAACACTAGCTCAGCTTCTGAAACTCAGTTTTCCGTTTGTAACAAACTGAGTTCAGCTACCGTCGAAACTCGGTTTGCTTCTACTGCCACCGCCGGCACGCACCAGGCAGCTCCGTAGCCGGCCGGAGCCGCAACAAATAACGAGCCGCTTGGTGGCGAGCGACCACCAAGCCGGACCGGGCCAGGACGAGTGCGGGACGAACGCGGGCCGGCCCGGGACGAACGCCAGGCGAACGCGGGGTGAGCGCAGGACGAGCGCCGGGCGAGCGCGTGCCGAGCGCGGAACGAGCCGGGACGGGCAAATGACGAGCACAGAACGAGCCGGAGCAAGCGCACGACGAGCCGAGGCGAGTGCGGGGCGATCTCGCGACGAGCACGTGGCGAGCACAGGACGAGCAGGGACGAGCGAGGGGAGCGCAGGACGACCCGGGACGAGCGCGGCGCGGTGCAGCACGGACACCGCCGGTCACCCCTGTGCGGACCGCTCGCGCAGAGACGCGTCCCGGCCACAACAGCGGCGCGCTCTCTGGTCACCGTCGCACGCGGATGACGCACAGCTGACTCGCCACGGTCTCACCGGCATCCTTGGATCATCGGCGGTGGCCGAACGCATTTTCCGTGAATAGGCAGATTCGATCGACATACCCATGGTATGACAAATTGGACGGATAAATTGCACCGAAATACCATGAGAAACAACTATGACATCGGGGGGAGGGGGGAGGGGGAGGAGGAAGACGAGTAGGTCATTCTGCAAAACAGCGTAGGCCTATCCGAGTAAAACGAATAAACAACATCTACCCAAAGCACCGTTCACTCCTCACACCAATCCTCCATCTACCTCTCCAACGAACGCCCCACGCCGCGCCTCGATCTCCTCACATCCGGAGGCGTGCCCCGGGTCTGGGATCGTGCCGCGGCGCAGCACGCACGGGCCCCGACCGCCCGATCCGGGCCAGCGGGCCGGTTTCTCCCGGTACTGGCTTCGCCGCAATGGACAGATGTCCGTCGTCGTTAATGCGGTGCAGTGTGCCAGTGCAGTGGTGTGCACCAACCACCACCACCACCACCAACGGTGGTGGCTCACAAACGCCGGTGTGGGCAGAATACATCCGGGGCACAGATGTGGACAAGATATTGGGCCGCCACGCAAAAAAAGCAAACCAACATCATACGTAAACATTTCATTTATCTTGTATATCCCTTGGTTATTTGATCATTACGGCTTGAGGCCGCGTGACTGCACGGTCATCTAGCATCCAAACACCGTTAAAATATAGGTGAGCACCAAATATTAGAACGTAGGCTTCTGGCATTAGGGTCAAAGCCGAATCCAAAACAATGACATGAAGCCGACGTCGAGGACGCGGCCGGCACCTTGAAAACTTGGAACTTAGAAGCTGAATCCGAAACCAGTGGCTCCATAATTCTAAAGCACGGAACCGAATTCGAATGCCGAGGTTTCGAAATTTGTACACGAGAATCCCAAGCCGCAGTCTCTGGTTTCAACCCTTGAGAGCCAAAGCCAGAGCCCAACCAAGTACTTCAGCATCACAAGGCCAAAGCCAAAGCTAGCGCACAGCGTGTTTGCACAACCCAAACTCTTTTGGCATCTACTAGGATAGGAATGCTTGAGATTATACAATATCATTAAGGTTTTGGGGCATGCTTGGGACGAGGAGTCATCTTCAAGGCTGGAATATTTTTCCTCGGGGGTCTACCGTCCTACTCTGACGTGTAAGTACGTCAACAGCATTACGGACAAAAAATAATCGGTCGGCGACATGTGTCGACTGCTCACGAAATGACAGGCCGACTCTTTACCCAGGTGTGCGAGGCAGCCACGAAAACTTGTGTGGCATGCAGGGATGGTAGGACGGACAGGACGGGCAAGACCGAAGTCGAAATCAGCTGTTAAAAGCGACACAAAACTGGAGTAGACACATTCCATCTAATACTGCATGAAACTTGAGCGCTAAGCACCTGACCTAACTGGGATGACACGTGGCTGGTGGCAGTGGCCGCTTAAGGTCCGATGAGGTCAGAAGGGTAGGCCGCCAGAACAGAGGTATGTTTAATGTTCACCATACATTCTACCATTGAAATTGGATCTCATACTTTGATGATGGTGCCAGGTTTTCTACAACCACTGCTTGGTTGAACTCTTGTCCCAGAAATCCATCCAATTAAAACCTTAAAAACAGTTGGGACTAAATCTAGGAGAATAATCATAATTCACCAAAATATGGATACACCATGTGGTATACTTGGTATACTTCTTTACTACTAACCACTGGTATACTAAAGGTCTGTTATCATCTAATCATAACAAACAATACATGCAGTAACATAGCACTTTGAAGCTATTTGTAGATGCATCAGTCTGTGAAGACTAGAACAACCCAACCTAAAAAAAACATGATGTCCCTATGGTTATCTGCCTCCAATGACTGCATCACAGCTGCCACTTGTAAGTTTTGCAAATGACTCTCATCCCTGAACATGCCTGAAAGGATACGCCTGATCTATGGTGTCCTTGGTGTAGATCTTGATGGAGCTGGACTGGAGGGGATCAGCCTGGCTCTTGGACTTGCCACTCAGCTTGGAGCGAACCATGACCTCCAGCCGGGCATCAGTGAGAGCTGGACGACCATGCTCTGATGAGTAGGCCACCCAGCCATACACTAGGTCCTCTGCAGACAGGTGGTGTTCCTTGCAGAGAGAGACACCTGTTGGGCAGACAGGGGGCTGCTTCAGAATTTCTATGAACAGCCAGAACATACATAAATGAGGTGCAACTGCAATGCATCACAGTCTAACAATGGCGTCAGCTAGCCCAGGCCTGCCACCCAAAGAACTGACCAATTAGCCAGCCAGGTAACTGCATAATATTTAGACAGCTTGAATATTCTTTGAGGACTCATACACAAGCACAACTGTGAAGACCTTAACTGGGTATGTCATCTCTGCAGACCATATGAACACAATATAAACACAATATATACAAAATATGAACAAAATGTGAACACAATATAAAAAACTCAATGTCACAATACAAATCTGATGCAATGTAAGCATGGGTATGCATGATATAAACAAATAAACAGAGAGATCCAAACCACAGCAACAGCCAGTTTTTCCCACCACATAATTGCAGACCACAACAGCAGCAACAGCATGCAAACACGTCAGAGGGACTCATCTGAGCTTCAGTGTGATTAGGTTACTCTTACATTTGGAGAGCGTATCCTTCGTGACATTAATGCAGAAGTTCCCGAACTCTTCATTAATTTCTTCTGAAAGAGGCATTTTTGCTTACTCTAAGCAGGCTTGCGGTTACACTGTGTCGCCAGGCTTTAAAAAACGTAACAAACGCACAACTCACAACCGCCAGCACGTTGTTTACTTTTCAGGCGGGCATAACGCTGGCCTCCTCACTCCAAAGCGCCACGATGCCCAGGGAATTTGGCGCCAAATGTTATTGCCCGCATATGTTTACAAATGTCTCAAAAAACACGGAGTGAAAATATGTGTTTGAAATAAATCTATCTCTGACAAAATAGATGTAGTATTTTTATGTGCCCTGAAATATTTTAAAGCCAAAATTTTTTTAATGATTCATCGAAGTGAGGAATACCATGATAATGAATTCAACTCTAAAAATCGAAGGCCTCGTCGTGAGACAATTGCACGCCGCCATTTTGCCCTGAAATCTTCCGGTACGGTGGACTTAATTCTATGAAATATTTTACGTCACAATGACGTCAAATATTCTCTGAATATGCGAGAACTTCTGTATTTGTAAATCACACGTCATATCAAATAGTTTTACACAGGTGATATATACTCCTGTGTTGAATTCAAAATGAACAAATGCGAAGTTCACTGTCATGTTGCACATCCGAAATTGGTAGCTGGACGGGCAGTGGGTTTGTTGGGTGACGCAACGGGACTGCTTACGTTTTCAGATATGAATGGTATATAACTGCACAACCCGTGCGTTGTGTTTACTATTTCGCTGGTGCTGATGGCTTGTTGCGGCCGAAGATTGTAGATGGGTGTGTGCGGAAGACTGGTGTAATTAAGGCCGGACGCTGGTGAGTTAACTATTTCTAAAAAACTTGTTGAGAACAGCTCATGCACTCAGTCATTCATGAAAAGGGTATGTTGTCCCTTGCTAACGAATGTTGATGCATCATTGCTTCTTGGTGTCTGTAGCTAATTGTTTCTGGGATGGTGGACTGAGGGGTTCAATCTCTCATGCAACCAAAATTTATGGGAATCAGTTGTCTCATTTGCATTTGTCAGCTCAGGATAGCATAGCTGTGTAGCCTATCCTGCAAAGAATTCATCTGCTATGAAGTGAGGTCGGTGCACTGATTCTAGAAGACACTTCTGTCAAAACTAGATGTGGGCGAAATATGTTGAAGTTTTAACATTGCTGCAAACACTGCTTTAGGAGCACTACCATAGCCATATAAAAATTCCTTGCAGTATTGGCTCCGATCACCAGACTTGTGGCTCCTGGAGCTATTTGTGAATGCACTGGAGTTGTTTTTGGGATGTCACTATTATGCAGAGTCAGTAGTAAGCAGGACCTGTGAAGGAGTCACTTTTACATTTTACAGCATAAGACTGGGGCAAGAAACTGTGGGTGACATTACATTATTGGTGTTATTTACTGGCACATATTGCAGCCCAGTCTGCTAAGAATATCCATTGTGTTATGCTGTTATACAGTGTTAATGTGCTGGACCTATAGTGTATGTGCACTTCACCTAGACTGGGCCAAATTGTGCTTAAATTTAGTTTTTTCCCATTAAAATTGCTTTTGAGCATAGTTACTTCAATTTACCCTGTCACTGTTTCTATGAAGCATTGACTAGTTCAGAAAGTTGCTGTTGGTGTTCATGAAATTTAAGGTTTGGGAATTATAGTGTGCAGGTCTTGAAATTGTTTCTAGTAGGTTCTTGCTATCCTAGACACATTAAGATAATTTGGCTATTGTGCAGTTTGAGCTTGAGTGCATTTTCCAGTCTGCCTTTAGTCTGGGAAATATTCCTTGTGGTCTAATTTTCCATGCAAAATAAAACCAATGCTGATATTTTGGCATAATGTGAGACATTTGTTAGCATGAGTGTTTTTTTGTACCACATCTCACTTTGCATGCCTATTTTCTTTTTATTCTGTGCAGTCTTCTGTGCAGTAATTGTCTTTGAGTGACAGCACAGCCAAAGCTTGTGAGCATCCTGCAGAGAATCTGTCCAACATTACAGTATGTTTGTGATTTGGCTCAGTAAACAGTAAATATGTAGGCAAACAGGGATTAGATCTGAACACAGCACATGTAGTCAATTTTTTCAAGGAAATGAGAGAGTAGCAAGTTGATGTGGCCAAGCACATTTATCATAAATTTATACAAGCTCAAATAAGTGATAGTTCATGGTGTCAGGCTTCTTGATTATTTTCTTTTCTAATGTATCTCACTCTGCTTGGCTGGCTATCAGACTACTGAACTATCAGCTTGTATTCTGGTATGCCTATCTATTTTGTCATATCAGAGATATCCAGATGCCGGATTGATTAGTCTTGTGTAAGAGGATTGGGTGAAGGGCAACAATGAGCCCCAATGCAAAGGTGCAATGGTGTGAAAATATCCATGTGTCTTTCACTAAGGTTGCTGAGCAAAGCCACCTGGAGGATGCATGTGATGTCACAGTGGTAGATAGGTGGCCTGCTGGGTTTTGTTCATGCAGAAGTATTTACTTATCCTTTCTTTGCTCCTGTTTTACAGTTGCATTGATGTGGTTTGCATGACCTGGGTTTAAAACCACTGTGGTGTACCAGATTGTCAAAATAATGATTGTCTCAATATTTGACACCTGAAATAAAATGTTGTGATTCTCTGATTTTCAATGTTCTCTTCCATGCTGATCCCAATTTTGGGCAAGTTTTGTTCTTCAAATCTAGAAGCCAAACCACCAAGGTGACACCTTTTATTTCTGTTTTCTATATATATATTTATTTCTGGACCAATCAAATGCACCGCAAGCACCTTCACTATATCTCACTGGCCCTTTTTAGAGCCAAATTATTTTGACCAGCATGCTGTCTGTTCTGATTTGATTCATTTAGGGGATGATGATAATTGCACATGATATCATAAGGAGACAACACTTGCATCTTTTTCTGCCCTGGAACACATACCAATATTTGTAAAGCAAGTGCGTAGTATGAGTTTGATGACACGTCAATGTCATGTATCTAAGAAGTTGAAGCCTAAGGGTCCACTGAATAATTCCAGTATTGTGACATTGTACCAGCCTAGTTACATTGATGCTTTTATCAAGCTGTATACCAATTGTACTGAACCTGGCCTGAATATGCAGTCTTACCATCAAGGACACTGTAAATAGGTAGATGCCATAAGACCTGCCATATTACATCAGTGTTCCAATATCTGGCCACATGGGTGGCAGGGATGTTGATGTTTTTTCATACTACACCCCCCCCCCCCAGCCAGGGCTCACTGCCTGTTGTCCCCCCCCCCCCTGCTCAAAATCAGCCCATCAGCATTGAACCAGGTGGCTGTTAACCTGGCATCCAGGCACCTCAGGCTTGGCAAATAGGCTGGGGCAAGTGACATGTCTTGGTTCAGGATTATAGGGTAACAGATTAGTATCAATAAATTGGGGGGGGGGGGTGCCAGAAGGGCCAGGGCTGCTTGTAGCATAAATTCATATTTATGTCCTGCATGGCCCACTGGATGAATTTAGGAATGTTTGTGTTACATGCACCATATGACCAGGCCAGTCGGTCTACCCTAAAACCCAAATCATCATCAACAAACATACAATATTCATGCAATGTTTGCTGTTGCTGGCCTGAGAAGTCATGTTTGGTTAAGGCCAACTGAGAATCAGGAATGATGGATGGTGGTAAATTTGTTTTGGTTTGTGCTTTTAGATCACAAACTCCAATGTGGCATGCATTTTGCCTATTGGAAAGAGCACTGTTGATTTTTCAGCAAATTTCCCTCCATCTCTCTGACATGACTATGGCAGGGAACAGCTCTGTGCACTTCCATGCAAGCAGTGCCTTTATTCAAGGATTGAGATCAAATGCACATGCTTGGTTGATTATGGAGAAGCCCCAGCTCTCTGCTGCTAATCGTGGGAGCATGCAGTGGAATCCAACCTATCCAGTGAAGCAGAGTAAATAGCAGAATTGTAAAGCAGAGTAAAGCACAGTATAATTGCAGTAGTGAAAGCAGAGTATAGCAGAGTAAGTCCCACAGCTCAGGGTGTGCTGCAGCCACTGACCACAGTTTCTCTGCCCAACCCCAGCACCGGTCAGGGCGGGCGCGAGTGGTCGCCAACACCGGACAGGGCGGGGCGCGAGTGGTCGCCAACACCGGACAGGGCGGGCGCGAGTGGTCGCCAACACCGGACAGGGCGGGCGCGAGTGGTCGCCAACACCGGACAGGGCGGACGCGAGTGGTCGCCAACACCGGACAGGGCGGGCGCGAGTGGTCGCCGCGCTACGGATCGCCGGCACCGCTCCAAACCTTCGCGCCGTCGCCTCCAGGTGGCGGGCGGTGGGGCCATGGAGAAGTTCACGTTCAGCTTGCGCAGCCCGCTGGCCAAGCGGCTGGATCGGCTGTCCAACGGCCACGGGCCCGGCTACCTGGACTACCTGCTGGAGCAGCACGCGCCGGAGACGGACGGTGCCGGCGAGCCGGCACCCGAGCCGCGGCCCGTCACCGACTGGGCGCCCAAGATTGGCGTCGACGACCTCACCAAGAGCATCGAGATCGACGTCGGCTCGCAGGTGCGCCGAGCGGCGCCGGCGGTGAAGGGACTGCCAATGAGAAGCGGGATGATCAGGCTGTGATGTGGGAGTGGTTTCATTGCTTTTTGTGTGGTGGCTTACCTACTTTTGAAACCAATGCACAGTGTGTCTATATTTTTTGATATTTGCATGCATTAGTTGATCTAGGTCGTAGGGCCGCAGGTAGATGTGGGTTGGTGGTGTAGATGTAGTTAGAAGATGGTGTAGACCGTAGTTATATAGATGGTGTGCATGTAGTTACTTGGTGTGAGGACGGTATGTGAGGATGACGATTGTATGTAGAAGACCTGGCGGTAATAGTTCGGAATATGGCGGACGATTCAGCCCCGCGCGCTGCAGTAGACCTATCCGAGCGCTCCGCCCCTCGGTGCCGCGCCACCCCGTCCTCCGGAGTCCCGCCCCCCCCCCCCCCTCTCCCCGGCGGCGGTGACCGCCCGCCCCCGCGCCACCCCGTTTTCCGGAGTCCCGCCCCGCCCCCCGCCCTCGTGCCGCGCCACCCCGTCCTCCGGTCCCCCTCCCCCCCCCCCCCCCCCCCGGCGACCCCCGCCCCCCGCCCCCTTTTCCTCTCCACCCGCCCCCCCTCCGCCCCTCCCCCCTCCCCTCCCCCCGGCTTCGGTTTACCACCCCGCCCCCTCGCTCCTCTGCCTCGCCACCCGTGCCCTCCTCTTCCCTTCCCCCCTTCGGCTACCTCCCCCGCTCTCCGCCCCAGTGCGTTTAACCTGTTCCGACTTCTACAAGCCGCGAGACGCTGCGCAGCTGTTCGGCGCGCCGGCCCGACGAGGTGTCCAACGGCGCCGCCAGCGGGCTCGATCTGCTCGCCTCCACGGCCAACATGTACCGCAGCCGCGGCGGCGGCGCCGGCGGCAAGAAGTCGCAGGCCTCCAGGTGCGCCGCGCCGCCCGGACGCGCGGCGGCAGGCGCCCGGCGGACGGCCGGGGTGTGCCGCGCGTGGGCGCGGCTCCCGCTCAAAGTGTGGTGCAACGCTGTCGCGGTTAGAGCTTCCACATCCTGTCCAGTATGCTGTGCAGGGTGGCAGTATTTCAGCTGAGAAGGCGCATGCTAGTTCCCAAAGCATCTGCCACGAAGCCTGCGAGCACAGACTTGCATGTGGCAGGATATGGGCGGGAAGTGCGTGCCGCCATCGCCAAATCACGTCACCTGACTGCAGCGCATCAAAGCAGCGACTTTCGCCCGGGACCCGGCGTGGTGTCCGTGCGCGCCACATTAAGTCCCCGGTCGCCGTGCTCACGCGCCGCCCGCCGCCTTCAGGTTCACGTGCGCGCTGTGCCAGACGCGCTGCGGCACGCAGGTGGCGCTGCGCGTGCACTACGGCCTGGTGCACGGCCAGCAGCTGCACGGCTGCCGGCTGTGCGGTCAGTCGTTCATCCGGCGCCGCGACCTCGACAAGCGAGTGCGACGAGGAGGAGCAGGCGGAGCCGCCGCGCGTGCCGCCGCTCGTCGTCCGCACGCCCAAGGTCGGTCGGCGGCCGGCCAGCCGGGGCTCCGCGGTCAGGCTTTGGCGTGGGCCGTCGTTGGCAGGAGTTACTTGTGTTTTGGTTATGTTGTATGTTTTGGTGGTGTTGTGTATGTTGAAACAGATCGGTTTACACTGCACGGACAAAAATAGGGGCGGCGGATATACGTTTGTCTACGAGCATTTTCCACCAGGCTAATGACACATAACCCTGACATGACCTGCCCTGTCAAGTGGTTGTACTGCAGAAGCAGCAGCTTGTCAACTTAAGGACACTGAACCCCAACCTAACCTGGCCTGACCTGTGTGTGTGCCGCAGGAGCAGCAGCCGCGGCGTCTGGAGGACACGAGCTCGGATGAGGACGACCCCCGGCCGCGGCCGCCGCCGCCCCGCCGGGCGCCGCCCGCCGCCCAGAACAGGAAACGGCAGGATGGTGAGTCCCAGCCAGTCCTAGCAGTGCATCGTCCGGACAAGTTGTAGGTCTCATGAACTCAGCATCTGCCTGTGTAAAATCGATTTTGCAAATATTGGTCCCCCATTTCTGTGTGGAAGGAGTGACACAAGAGCTGCTAAGTGTATTTGCCGGCATGATCGCGCGTGCGCTTCGCCGGCGTCGCCCTGACTGCCGCGCCGCTGTCTGACGCAGCCGCCGGCAAGAAGGAGGCGTACGTGTGCCGCGTGTGCCAGTCCAAGTTCCGCGACCCGCAGTCGGTGTTGCAGCACCTCAAGCAGTTCCACCGGGAGCATGCCATGAAGGCCTGGAGCAAGTTCCAGGTGGGTGCGCTGCTGGCGGCCGGGCGTGTTGGCTCGGTTTGGAGGGGCGCTGAACCTCAGCCGCAGTATGTCCGGTTGGTAGTCGGGGTGTTGTAGACGCGAGACATGCAGTTCGCTTGTCTTTTGTGTCTCACACTAGAAACCGTGAGAGAGGCGTGGCGCTTTTGGCCGCAAATTTGGTATTGCCACAAAATAACCGTAACATGATCATGTTATTGTTTGTTCACTGTTGTCGCGTTTGTGCCTGTGCAGGTATTTGATGTCTAGGCCAATTGTCAATGCCTGCTTATGCACATCGTCCAGCATCTTCCAGCTTCAGTGTTTCCGTCAATGGTGCGGTTCCCCGCCGGCTCTCGCCGCTCGCTCTGCGGCCGCACGTGGCGTCCACCTCACCCTCCACTCTGTGGCCGGCAGGAGAACCTGCGCACGCGTCAGCCGGAGCCGGCGTCGGGCCGCGGCCGCGGTGGCCGGGGCGGCGGCGCCGGCGCCGGCGCCCGCTCGGCCGACACGTTCGCCGTGCGCTCCGTGACGGGCGCGCCGATGAAGCTGAAG
>NW_023596420.1:37650881-37670370 GCF_011947565.3 Pollicipes pollicipes | reverse complement strand
CCTGTCTCAGAGTCCAGTCCATGTCCTGTCTCAGAGTCCAGTCCATGTCCTGTCTCACAGCCCAGTCCATGTCCTGTCTCACAGTCCAGTCCATGTCCTGTCTCACAGTCCGGTCCTTGTCCTGTCTCACAGTCCAGTCCATGTCCTGTCTCACAGTTCATGATCAGTCCACAGCACACAACCTCCTACACCTTCCCCGCTCCTTCAGAGGCTTAGCAAGTAGCGTGCGCTGGCCTGCGTCAACAAGAGCCTAGCGGATCGGGATCACAGGTGCCGTCCAGCCGAGCGATCGCGACGGCGACTGTGAGAAAGGCCGGCGAAGGGCGAGGCCAGTCGCACCGGCACTATCTCCCGAACTGGTGCCCAGGGAAAGGGAGCCGCGGAATGCTGCGAGTGGTATCCGGACCCGCCGACCGGTCCGGCGCAGGAGGGCCACGGCTCACGATAAGGTGGTTCCAAATGCGCAGAGCTTTGCGTAATAGATCCAACAGTGTTCGACGAAACGGTCGAGGGAGAAGAATACTCGAAGCACCTCGCAAGAAATGTGATGCGATGAAAATGCAGCTTGCGAAGCGCTGACAGCCTGATTTGGACTCGAAAATCATTCGAATTAATATCTTCATTATACCTTGACGGTGCTGCAGTGACACTGGCCAGTGCTATTATTATATGCAGCTAGTCCTGGGGTTTCATTAGAGTATGTTTAATGAGTACCACAAAATGTAATATTTGGTAGGAAGGGGATGCTATAAAATTGCAAGCGCATCCACATGTAAAGTTAACAAAAGTTGTAACATGCATAGCAACATTCTAAAAGATTCATTTATCAGATATGTCTTAAAGGTAGTTGAGCATTTGAAAATTGTTTTCATAGTCATCAATCTAGCAGAGCACTCCGAGGGCCCTGAACACGAGCGCACTTTTCGAATTCATCATGACCCACACTTCCTGGTCATCTTGCGATTGGCGTCTGCAGCTGCTGAGCGCGGGGAGACGACCCGCGTCGATCTCCCAGACTACACCGGTTTTGTGAGACACCAGCCCAACTTTCCAACAAAAAACAAACAAAATTATTCTCCGAATGCTGCGAGCTCGAGTTAATTAAAGCATACACCTAAAATCAGCATAGCTTTGCCATAAGTGACATTGGATTCCTGAAACTGCGATTACAACGATTTGATTCCTGCAACATTGGCACTCAACGTGCTGAAATTGGCGGTGACCGTGCTCCTAACTCCAGCACTTAGGTTTAACTTGCACATGCCACACAATCGCTCCCATAACGTCGCTGTACCCGCGGACGTTCAGGGTAACACGACTTGAACAACTTCCTTCTACGCATATTGTGCTTGTTAGTGCTACCTGGTCTATTATCTGGCGCCTTCAAGGAACAAAACTACTTCTCATTTTGTGCCCGGCACTCTAAAACACGACTGTTGAGACTCCTTCAGACTGAACCAGACACCCTGAATCACGGAAGTGAACAAATACGTTGGCTACGTAGACAGCCAGCATGCCAGCACGTCCAGACCAGCCACCGCCGCGGCCCGATCCCGTCCGAGGCGCTGCCACCCGCAGATGGGCGCCGCCGGCAGCTGGGGACCGACCCAAAGCATACAGCGACACTCTCAGTCTCGGGCGGTCGACAGGCAGGGCGAGCGCGGCGCAGACATCGCCGCTGGCCCCTGCGGTACGCTCGCCCGGACGTCCGCGCAGAGGCGTGCCCAGGCCGCGAACAGCGGCGCGCTTTCCGGTCGCCGTCGCGCGCGGCCGGTGTGCAGCTTCTTTACGGCCTCATGATATCCGTCACGCCACACCGCGCGGCGAACCCAGGCATGCATCGAGGGCGATACGGAGACAACACAAAGCCCACACTTACGCCACAGCGCGTCGATTTGCTGACGCATCAGCGGGGCTGGCCGTTACGCAGTCAGCCGGTCTGACCGGCGGGCGTGGCACACGTACTCGGAGCGGCGGAGCGTGCCCCCGTCCCCCCCCGTCCCCCTCCAGTCGCGCCGCCGAACACCAGTATCGGAAGGTTGAAGCGGTCCCGAGCTGCTCCCAATACTCCGCACGGACGTCTGCCGGGCTATTACAGGAGTTGTCACCGGCGTCCCCTGCATCGGCGCATCAGGCGCCAGCCGGGCCGACGCGGCGCGGGCTGCGAGCGGCTCGAGAACGGCGACGGCGACATCTGCGGGACGTCCGCGCGGCGGCGAGATCAGCGTTCGGCGGTCGCGGAGTCCCCGTGGTCACACGCGCGGTCCTGATGCTGCAGCTGAAGCATCCCACCATCGACCGAGCGAACGGCGCGGTCTTTGCTCGACCGAGCGACCGGCCGGCGGTCTCTGCTCAGCAGAGCGACCAGCGTGGTCGGTACTGACATTGAAACACTTGGGGCAGCAATCGGTGATCACTAGAGAACCGACGAATCCCCCTTGTACGGGCGAACAGGCTGAAGTCAGCAGTAAGCCCAGTGTTTCAATGCCTCACGACTTTCCATCTTGCACGCAGAGAGTGCCTTCACCCGCGCAGTGGTCTTGTACCATCGGCAGTCTTAACGAAGACAAGGAGTCGGCGACCACCTTAATGAGACCGAGACAAAGTCTCCCATCCGTTCTAACCGCAGACTGGCCAAGCCGCTCTCACAGCAGCTGTGAAGGTGAAAAAGGCCGTCTGACAGCAGGTGGTTGCGACCAGAAAAACAGCGCGGCGTGAGGAGCTAGCTTCGGATCAGCAGGATCTAGCACAAGCCACCATGGTTCGCATAGCCAACACTAGCTCAGCTTCTGAAACTCAGTTTTCCGTTTGTAACAAACTGGGTTCAGCTACCGTCGAAACTCGGTTTGCTTCTACTGCCACCGCCGGCGCGCACCAGGCAGCTCCGTAGCCGGCCGGAGCCGCAACAAATAACGAGCCGCTTGGTGGCGAGCGACCACCAAGCCGGACCGGGCCAGGACGAGTGCGGGACGAACGCGGGCCGGCCCGGGACGAACGCCAGGCGAACGCGGGGTGAGCGCAGGACGAGCGCCGGGCGGAGCGCGTGCCGAGCGCGGAACGAGCCGGGACGGGAAAATGACGAGCACAGAACGAGCCGGAGAGAGTGCACGACGAGCCGAGGCGAGCGCGGGGCGATCTCGCGACGAGCACGTGGCGAGCACAGGACGAGCAGGGACGGAGCGAGGGGAGGGCAGGACGACCCGGGACGAGCGCGGCGCGATGCGGCACGGACACCGCCGGTCACCCCTGTGCGGACCGCTCGCGCAGAGACGCGTCCTGGCCACAACAGCGGCGTGCTCTCTGGTCACCGTCGCACGCGGATGACGCACAGCTGACTCGCCACGGTCTCACCGGCATCCTTGGATCATCGGCGGTGGCCGAACGCATTTCAGTGAATGGGCAGATTCGATCGACATACTCATGGTATGGCAAATCGGGCGGATAAATTGCACCGAAATACCATGAGAAACAACTATGACATCGGGGGGGAGGGGGGAGGGGGAGGAGGAAGACGAGTAGGTCATTCTGCAAAACAGCGTAGGCCTATCCGAGTAAAACGAATAAACAACATCTACCCAAAGCACCGTTCACTCCTCACACCAATCCTCATCCACCTCTCCAACGAGCGCCCCACGCCGCGCCTCGATCTCCTCACATCCGGAGGCGTGCCCCGGGTCTGGGATCGTGCCGCGGCGCAGCACGCACGGGCCCCGACCGCCCGATCCGGGCCAGCGGGCCGGTTTCTCCCGGTACTGGCTTCGCCGCAATGGACAGATGTCCGTCGTCGTTAATGCGGTACAGTGTGCCAGTGCAGGTGGTGTGCACCAACCACCACCACCACCACCAACGGTGGTGGCTCACAAACGCCGGTGTGGGCAGAATACATCCGGGGCACAGATGTGGACAAGATATTGGGGCCGCCACGCAAAAAAAGCAAATCAACATCATACGTAAACATTTCATTATCTTGTATATCCCTTGGTTACTTGATCATTACGGCTTGAGGCCGCGTGACTGCACGGTCATCTAGCATCCAAACACCGTTAAAATATAGGTGAGCACCAAATATTAGAACGTAGGCTTCTGGCATTAGGGTCAAAGCCGAATCCAAGACAATGACATGAAGCCGACGTCGAGGACGCGGCCGGCACCTTGAAAACTTGGAACTTAGAAGCTGAAACCGAAACCAGTGGCTCCATAATTCTAAAGCACGGAACCGAATTCGAATGCCGAGGTTTCGAACTTTGTACACGAGAATCCCAAGCCGCAGTCTCTGGTTTCAACCCTTGAGAGCCAAAGCCAGAGCCAAACCAAGTACTTCAGCATCACAAGGCCAAAGCCAAAGCTAGCGCACAGCGTGTTTGCACAACCCAAACTCTTTTGGCATCTACTAGGATAGGAATGCTTAGGATTATACAATATCATTAAGGTTTTGGGGCATGCTTGGGACGAGGAGTCATCTTCAAGGCTGGAATATTTTTCCTCGGGGGTCTACCGTCCTACTCTGACGTGTAAGTACGTCAACAGCATTACGGACAAAAAATAATCGGTCGGCGACATGTGTCGACTGCTCACGAAATGACAGGCCGACTCTTTACCCAGGTGTGCGAGGCAGCCACGAAAACTTGTGTGGCATGCAGGGATGGTAGGACGGACAGGACGGGCAAGACCGAAGTCGAAATCAGCTGTTAAAAACGACACAAAACTGGAGTAGACACATTCCATCTAATACTGCATGAAACTTGAGCGCTAAGCATCTGACCTAACTGGGATGGCACGTGGCTGGTGGCAGTGGCCGCTTAAGGTCCGATGAGGTCAGAAGGGTAGGCCGCCAGAACAGAGGTATGTTTAATGTTCACCATACATTCTACCATTGAAATTGGATCTCATGCTTTGATGATGGTGCCAGGTTTTCTACAACCACTGCTTAGTTGAACTCTTGTCCCAGAAATCCATCCAACTAAAACCTTAAAAACAGTTGGGACTAAATCTAGGAGAATAATCATAATTCACCAAAATATGGATACACCATGTGGTATACTTGGTATACTTCTTTACTACTAACCACTGGTATACTAAAGGTCTGTTATCATCTAATCATAACAAACAATACATGCAGTAACATAGCACTTTGAAGCTATTTGTAGATGCATCAGTCTGTGAAGACTAGAACAACCCAACCTAAAAAAAACATGATGTCCCTATGGTTATCTGCCTCCAATGACTGCATCACAGCTGCCACTTGTAAGTTTTGCAAATGACTCTCATCCCTGAACATGCCTGAAAGGATACGCCTGATCTATGGTGTCCTTGGTGTAGATCTTGATGGAGCTGGACTGGAGGGGATCAGCCTGGCTCTTGGACTTGCCACTCAGCTTGGAGCGAACCATGACCTCCAGCCGGGCATCAGTGAGAGCTGGACGACCATGCTCTGATGAGTAGGCCACCCAGCCATACACTAGGTCCTCTGCAGACAGGTGGTGTTCCTTGCAGAGAGAGACACCTGTTGGGCAGACAGGGGGCTGCTTCAGAATTTCTATGAACAGCCAGAACATACATAAATGAGGTGCAACTGCAATGCATCACAGTCTAACAATGGCGTCAGCTAGCCCAGGCCTGCCACCCAAAGAACTGACCAATTAGCCAGCCAGGTAACTGCATAATATTTAGACAGCTTGAATATTCTTTGAGGACTCATACACAAGCACAACTGTGAAGACCTTAACTGGGTATGTCATCTCTGCAGACCATATGAACACAATATAAACACAATATATACAAAATATGAACAAAATGTGAACACAATATAAAAAACTCAATGTCACAATACAAATCTGATGCAATGTAAGCATGGGTATGCATGATATAAACAAATAAACAGAGAGATCCAAACCACAGCAACAGCCAGTTTTTCCCACCACATAATTGCAGACCACAACAGCAGCAACAGCATGCAAACACGTCAGAGGGACTCATCTGAGCTTCAGTGTGATTAGGTTACTCTTACATTTGGAGAGCGTATCCTTCGTGACATTAATGCAAAAGTTCCCGAACTCTTCATTAATTTCTTCTGAAAGAGGCATTTTTGCTTACTCTAAGCAGGCTTGCGGTTACACTGTGCCGCCAGGCTTTAAAAAACGTAACAAACGCACAACTCACAACCGCCAGCACGTTGTTTACTTTTCAGGCGGGCATAACGCTGGCCTCCTCACTCCAAAGCGCCACGATGCCCAGGGAATTTGGCGCCAAATGTTATTGCCCGCATATGTTTACAAATGTCTCAAAAAACACGGAGTGAAAATATGTGTTTGAAATAAATCTATCTCTGACAAAATAGATGTAGTATTTTTATGTGCCCTGAAATATTTTAAAGCCAAAATTTTTTTAATGATTCATCGAAGTGAGGAATACCATGATAATGAATTCAACTCTAAAAATCGAAGGCCTCGTCGTGAGACAATTGCACGCCGCCATTTTGCCCTGAAATCTTCCGGTACGGTGGACTTAATTCTATGAAATATTTTACGTCACAATGACGTCAAATATTCTCTGAATATGCGAGAACTTCTGTATTTGTAAATCACACGTCATATCAAATAGTTTTACACAGGTGATATATACTCCTGTGTTGAATTCAAAATGAACAAATGCGAAGTTCACTGTCATGTTGCACATCCGAAATTGGTAGCTGGACGGGCAGTGGGTTTGTTGGGTGACGCAACGGGACTGCTTACGTTTTCAGATATGAATGGTATATAACTGCACAACCCGTGCGTTGTGTTTACTATTTCGCTGGTGCTGATGGCTTGTTGCGGCCGAAGATTGTAGATGGGTGTGTGCGGAAGACTGGTGTAATTAAGGCCGGACGCTGGTGAGTTAACTATTTCTAAAAAACTTGTTGAGAACAGCTCATGCACTCAGTCATTCATGAAAAGGGTATGTTGTCCCTTGCTAACGAATGTTGATGCATCATTGCTTCTTGGTGTCTGTAGCTAATTGTTTCTGGGATGGTGGACTGAGGGGTTCAATCTCTCATGCAACCAAAATTTATGGGAATCAGTTGTCTCATTTGCATTTGTCAGCTCAGGATAGCATAGCTGTGTAGCCTATCCTGCAAAGAATTCATCTGCTATGAAGTGAGGTCGGTGCACTGATTCTAGAAGACACTTCTGTCAAAACTAGATGTGGGCGAAATATGTTGAAGTTTTAACATTGCTGCAAACACTGCTTTAGGAGCACTACCATAGCCATATAAAAATTCCTTGCAGCATTGGCTCTGATCACCAGACTTGTGGCTCCTGGAGCCATTTGTGAATGCACTGGAGTTGTTTTTGGGATGTCACTATTATGCAGAGTCACTAGTAAGCAGGACCTGTGAAAGAGTCACTTTTACATTTTACAGCATAAGACTGGGGCAAGAAACTGTGGGTGACATTACATTATTGGTGTTATTTACTGGCACATATTGCAGTCCAGTCTGCTAAGAATATCCATTGTGTTATGCTGTTATACAGTGTTAATATGCTGGACCTATAGTGTATGTGCACTTCACCTAGACTGGGCCAAATTGTGCTTAAATTTAGTTTTTTCCCATTAAAATTGCTTTTGAGCATAGTTACTTCAATTTACCCTGTCACTGTTTCTATGAAGCATTGACTAGTTCAGAAAGTTGCTGTTGGTGTTCATGAAATTTAAGGTTTGGAAATTATAGTGTGCAGGTCTTGAAATTGTTTCTAGTAGGTTCTTGCTATCCTAGACACATTAAGATAATTTGGCTATTATGCAGTTTGAGCTTGAGTGCATTTTCCAGTCTGCCTTTAGTCTGGGAAATATTCCTTGTGGTCTAATTTTCCATGCAAAATAAAACCAATGCTGATATTTTGGCATAACGTGAGACATTTGTTGGCATGAGTGTTTTTTTGTACCACATCTCACTTTGCATGCCTATTTTCTTTTTATTCTGTGCAGTCTTCTGTGCAGTAATTGTCTTTGAGTGACAGCACAGCCAAAGCTTGTGAGCATCCTGCAGAGAATCTGTCCAACATTACAGTATGTTTGTGATTTGGCTCAGTAAACAGTAAATATGTAGGCAAACAGGGATTAGATCTGAACACAGCACATGTAGTCAATTTTTTCAAGGAAATGAGAGAGTAGCAAGTTGATGTGGCCAAGCACATTTATCATAAATTTATACAAGCTCAAATAAGTGATAGTTCATGGTGTCAGGCTTCTTGATTATTTTCTTTTCTAATGTATCTCACTCTGCTTGGCTGGCTATCAGACTACTGAACTATCAGCTTGTATTCTGGTATGCCTATCTATTTTGTCATATCAGAGATATCCAGATGCCGGATTGATTAGTCTTGTGTAAGAGGATTGGGTGAAGGGCAACAATGAGCCCCAATGCAAAGGTGCAATGGTGTGAAAATATCCATGTGTCTTTCACTAAGGTTGCTGAGCAAAGCCACCTGGAGGATGCATGTGATGTCACAGTGGTAGATAGGTGGCCTGCTGGGTTTTGTTCATGCAGAAGTATTTACTTATCCTTTCTTTGCTCCTGTTTTACAGTTGCATTGATGAGGTTTGCATGACCTGGGTTTAAAACCACTGGTGTACCAGATTATCAAAATAATGATTGTCTCAATATTTGACACCTGGAATAAAATGTTGTGAGTCTCTGATTTTCAATGTTCTCTTCCATGCTTATCCCAATTTTGGGCAAGTTTTGTTCTTCAAATCTAGAAGCCAAACCACCAAGGTGACACCTTTTATTTCTGTTTTCTATATATTTTTATTTCTGGACCAATCAAATGCACCGCAAGCACCTTCACTATATCTCACTGGCCCTTTTTAGAGCCAAATTATTTTGACCAGCATGCTGTCTTTTCTGATTTGATTCATTTAGGGGATGATGATAATTGCGCATGATATCATAAGGAGACAACACTTGCATCTTTTTCTGCCCCGGAACACATACCAATATTTGTAAAGCAGGTGCGTGGTATGAGTATGAGTTTGATGGCACGTCAATGTCACGTATCTAAGAAGTTGAAGCCTAAGGGTCCACTGAATAATTCCAGTATTGTGACATTGTGCCAGCCTAGTTACATTGATACTTTTATCAAGCTGTATACCAATTGTACTGAACCTGGCCTGAATATGCAGTCTTACCATCAAGGACACCATAAATAGGTAGGTGCCATAAGACCTGCCATATTACATCAGTGTTCCAATATCTGGCCTCATGGGTGGCAGGGATGTTGATGTTTTTTCATACTACACCCCCCCCCCCAGCCAGGGGCTCACTGCCTGTTGTCCCCCCCCCTGCTCAAAATCAGCCCATCAGCATTGAATCAGGTGGCTGTTAACCTGGCATCCAGGCACCTCAGGCTTGGCAAATAGGCTGGGGCAAGTGACATGTCTTGGTTCAGGATTATAGGGTAACAGATTAGTATCAATAAATTGGGGGGGGGGGGTGCCAGAAGGGCCAGGCTGCTTGTAGCATAAATTCATATTTATGTCCTGCATGGCCCACTGGATGAATTTAGGAATGTTGTGTTACATGCACCATATGACCAGGCCAGTCGGTCTACCCTAAAACCCAAATCATCATCAACAAACATACAATATTCATGCAACGTTTGCTGTTGCTGGCCTGAGAAGTCATGTTTTGGTTAAGGCCAACTGAGAATCGGAATGATGGATGGTGGTAAATTTGTTTTTGGTTTGTGCTTTTAGATCACAAACTCCAATGTGGCATGCATTTTGCCTATTGGAAAGAGCACTGTTGATTTTCAGCAAATTTCCCTCCATCTCTCTGACATGACATGGCAGGGAACAGCTCTGTGCACTTCCATGCAAGCAGTGCCTTTATTCAAGGATTGAGATCAAATGCACATGCTTGGTTGATTATGGAGAAGCCCCAGCTCTCTGCTGCTAAATCGTGGGAGCATGCAGTTGGAATCCAACCTATCCAGTGAAGCAGAGTAAATAGCAGAATTGTAAAGCAGAGTAAAGCACAGTATAATTGCAGTAGTGAAACAGAGTATAGCAGAGTAAGTCCCACAGCTCAGGGTGTGCTGCACCACTGACCACAGTTCTCTGCCCAACCCCAGCACCGGTCAGGGCAGGCGCGAGTGGTCGCCAACACCGGACAGGGCGGGCGCGAGTGGTCGCCAACACCGGACAGGGCGGGCGCGAGTGGTCGCCAACACCGGACAGGGCGGGCGCGAGTGGTCGCCAACACCGGACAGGGCGGACGCGAGTGGTCGCCAACACCGGACAGGGCGGGCGCGAGTGGTCGCCGCGCTACGGATCGCCGGCACCGCTCCAAACCTTCGCGCCGTCGCCTCCAGGTGGCGGGCGGTGGGGCCATGGAGAAGTTCACGTTCAGCTTGCGCAGCCCGCTGGCCAAGCGGCTGGATCGGCTGTCCAACGGCCACGGGCCCGGCTACCTGGACTACCTGCTGGAGCAGCACGCGCCGGAGACGGACGGTGCCGGCGAGCCGGCACCCGAGCCGCGGCCCGTCACCGACTGGGCGCCCAAGATTGGCGTCGACGACCTCACCAAGAGCATCGAGATCGACGTCGGCTCGCAGGTGCGCCGAGCGGCGCCGGCGGTGAAGGGACTGCCAATGAGAAGCGGGATGATCAGTCTGTGATGTGGGAGTGGTTTCATTGCTTTTTGTGTGGTGGCATACCTGCTTTTGCAACCAATGCGCACAGTGTCTATATTTGTTTGATATTTGCATGCATTAGTTGATCTAGGTCGTAGGGCCGCAGGTAGATGTGGGTGGTGGTGTAGATGTAGTTAGAAGATGGTGTAGACATAGTTATATAGATGGTGTGCATGTAGTTACTTGGTGTGAGGACGGTATGTGAGGATGACGATTGTATGTAGACCTGGCGGTAATAGTTTCGGAATACTGGCGGACTGATTTCAGCCCGCGCGCCTGCAGTAGACCTATCCGAACGCTCCGCCCCTCGGTGCCGCGCCACCCCGTCCTCCGGAGTCCCGCCCCCCCCCCCCCCCCCCCCCTCTCCCCGGCGGCGGTGACCGCCCCGCCCCCGCGGCCACCCGTTTTTCCGGAGTCCCCGCCCCGCCCCCGCGCCCTCGGTGCCGCGCCACCCCGTCCTCCGGGGTCCCCTCCCCCCCCCCCACCCCCGCCGGGCGCGACCGCCCCCGCCCCGGCGCCCCGGTGCCGCGCCACCCCGTCCTCCGGAGCCCCGCCCCCCCTCCCCCTCCCCCCGGCGGCGGTGACCACCCCGCCCCCGCGCCTCGGTGCCGCGCCACCCCGTCTCCGGAGTCCAGGCCCGCCGGCGGCGGCTAACCGCCCCCGCGCCTGACGCCGACAGGTGATCGTGGTTACCTGTCCGACTTCTACAAGCCGCGAGACGCTGCGCAGCTGTTCGGCGCGCCGGCCGACGAGGTGGCCAACGGCGCCGCCAGCGGGCTCGATCTGCTCGCCTCCACGGCCAACATGTACCGCAGCCGCGGCGGCGGCGCCGGCGGCAAGAAGTCGCAGGCCTCCAGGTGCGCCGCGCCGCCCGGACGCGCGGCGGCAGGCGCCCGGCGGACGGCCGGGGTGTGCCGCGCGTGGGCGCGGCTCCCGCTCAAAGTGTGGTGCAACGCTGTCGCGGTTAGAGCTTCCACATCCTGTCCAGTATGCTGTGCAGGGTGGCAGTATTTCAGCTGAGAAGGCGCATGCTAGTTCCCAAAGCATCTGCCACGAAGCCTGCGAGCACAGACTTGCATGTGGCAGGATATGCCGGCGGGAAGTGCGTGCCGCCATCGCCAAATCACGTCACCTGACTGCAGCGCATCAAAGCAGCGACTTTCGCCCGGGACCCGGCGTGGTGTCCGTGCGCGCCACATTAAGTCCCCGGTCGCCGTGCTCACGCGCCGCCCGCCGCCTTCAGGTTCACGTGCGCGCTGTGCCAGACGCGCTGCGGCACGCAGGTGGCGCTGCGCGTGCACTACGGCCTGGTGCACGGCCAGCAGCTGCACGGCTGCCGGCTGTGCGGTCAGTCGTTCATCCGGCGCCGCGACCTCGACAAGCACGAGTGCGACGAGGAGGAGCAGGCGGAGCCGCCGCGCGTGCCGCCGCTCGTCGTCCGCACGCCCAAGGTCGGTCGGCCGGCCGGCCAGCCGGGGCTCCGCGGTCAGGCTTTGGCGTGGGCCGTCGTTGGCAGGAGTTACTTATTGTTTTTGGTTATGTTGTATGTTGTTGGTGGTTATGTATGTGTTGAAACAGATCGGTTTACACTGCACGGACAAAAATAGGGGCGGCGGATATACGTTTGTCTACGAGCATTTTCCACCAGGCTAATGACACATAACCCTGACATGACCTGCCCTGTCAAGTGGTTGTACTGCAGAAGCAGCAGCTTGTCAACTTAAGGACACTGAACCCCAACCTAACCTGGCCTGACCTGTGTGTGCCGCAGGAGCAGCAGCCGCGGCGTCTGGAGGACACGAGCTCGGATGAGGACGACCCCCGGCCGCGGCCGCCGCCGCCCCGCCGGGCGCCGCCCGCCGCCCAGAACAGGAAACGGCAGGATGGTGAGTCCCAGCCAGTCCTAGCAGTGCATCGTCCGGACAAGTTGTAGGTCTCATGAACTCAGCATCTGCCTGTGTAAATCGATTTTGCAAATATTGGTCCCCCATTTCTGTGTGGAAGGAGTGACACAAGAGCTGCTAAGTGTATTTGCCGGCATGATCGCGCGTGCGCTTCGCCGGCGTCGCCCTGACTGCCGCGCCGCTGTCTGACGCAGCCGCCGGCAAGAAGGAGGCGTACGTGTGCCGCGTGTGCCAGTCCAAGTTCCGCGACCCGCAGTCGGTGTTGCAGCACCTCAAGCAGTTCCACCGGGAGCATGCCATGAAGGCCTGGAGCAAGTTCCAGGTGGGTGCGCTGCTGGCGGCCGGGCGTGTTGGCTCGGTTTTGGAGGGGCGCTGAACCTCAGCCGCAGTATGTCCGGTTGGTAGTCGGGGGGTGTTGTAGACGCGAGACATGCAGTTCGCTTGTCTTTTGTGTCTCACACTAGAAACCGTGAGAGAGGCGTGGCGCTTTTGGCCGCAAATTTGGTATGTGCCACAAAATAACCGTAACATGATCATGTTATTGTTTGTTCACTGTTGTCGCGTTTGTGCCTGTGCAGGTGATTTGATGTCTAGGCCAATTGTCAATGCCTGCTTGATGCACATCGTCCAGCATCTTCCAGCTTCAGTGTTTCCGTCAATGGTGCGGTGTCCCCGCCGGCTCTCGCCGCTCGCTCTGCGGCCGCACGTGGCGTCCACCTCACCCTCCACTCTGTGGCCGGCAGGAGAACCTGCGCACGCGTCAGCCGGAGCCGGCGTCGGGCCGCGGCCGCGGTGGCCGGGGCGGCGGCGCCGCGCCGGCGCCCGCTCGGCCGACACGTTCGCCGTGCGCTCCGTGACGGGCGCGCCGATGAAGCTGAAGCTGTCGCGCTCGCAGCAGCAGCAGCAGCAGCTGCGCCGGCTGACCACCGACGACCCGGACGAGCCGGAGGAGTACGCCGTGCTGCCGTCGGAGATCCCGGCGCTGCGACCCGGCCAACGCGACCCCATCTACCACCAGACGCAGTACCGCGTGTACCAGCCGCCGGACCCGCCGCCGCTGCCGCCGGCCAGGTCAGCTGGTCGCGCCGCGCCGCAGACGGCTGTGTGGCGGAGGCATAGGCGAAGCAGTGTGGCGATGACGGCCTTTTGTGGAGTATCGTGCTGATGCTTCTCTTAATATCTGTCATCCGTTTTTGAGGGCGGCCTAGACTGTTCGGGATGTGCAGGGCGTGGGACAGCCATAAAGCCGTTGCGACCGGCGCGGGTATGCTGTTGCTCTACTCTGCGTGCGCGCATAAACAAAACTTGAATTGCCACGCATACGCAGTTCATAAATTGAAGCTGTGCATTGAGTTACGCTTAATGTCTTTGTTTCACCACCCACCTTTCCTTCATTCGCCTTTCCATCTTCCACCTTGCCATCATCCACCTTTTTATCATCCATGTTCCCACCATCCACCTCTTCACCATCTGCCTTCCCATTACCCACAGAGACCCTCCCTCAGTTTCCATATTGTGAAACTTTGTCGAGTTTCCCAAGAGATCTCATGGTTACCGATCACTGACCCACCAGCTGTTTGGCCGGGCTGTGACCTTGCTATCACGTGAGATGTTGCCTGCGTCTAAACCTGTCAGCATGACTCTTGATGGATGCGGTTTGAGTCACGCCTGTGGTAGTGTGCTTCTGTTCCCGGACATGTGACTCCCATCACCGCCCGTGCTCGCCCGTCGTTCGCACCGCGTGCCCCGGCTACCCCCGCCGGGGGGTGCGCCCCCCCCCCCCCCCGTGGCCCCGCACCCCTGCCGCGGCGCCAGTATGGCTGCCTGACCGGCGTGTCGCCTCCAGCAGCCCGCCGCTGGACGTGGGCCCGCCGCCAGCTCACACCTCGCCCGGCTACGTGACGTGTGGCGTCTGCGGCGGCACCAAGTACTACACCTACACGGACCAGTGCCGGCTGTACGACTCGTACGCGTGCGAGGCCTGCCGCAAGTTCGTGGCGCGCCAGCCGGTGACGCAGCCGGTGCAGTGCCAGTTGGGGCTGGGCCAGTGTCACATCCCGGTGCTGGTGCCGCGCCACGCGGCCGATACGCGCTGCCGCGCCTGCTGGCTGAAGCGCAGCCTGATGGCCTTCAACATGCCGCAGGAGAAGCACGACAAGCTGCGCGAGTGTCTGCCGCCCAGCCTGCGCGACACGGTGCCCGTGTGCGCCGACAAACCGTACAAGGAGACGGGCGTGTGCGAGCGGGACACGCTGGAGTGAGCGGCACGACGGCGCCGCCGGCGGCGGGGGCGAGGCCGGCTGACCCGGCGGCGGCGCCGCCAGGGGGCGGAGCGGCGGCGCCGGGGCTTCGACGAGGCCGGCGCCGCCGCCGGAGGCGACGCCGGCTGACCCGACAGCGGCGTCGGTGGGACGGCGGGACGGCGCCGCCGCCGGAGTGGAGTGGAGTCAGTGTGGAGACCACTGTACAAAGCCTAGGTGTAAGATGAGTCCCGGTGACGAGCGGCTACCTTCCACAGCGTGCGCGGCAGGCTGTCGTGGGCGGGGGCGCCTTCGCCGCGCGGCGGAACTGGCGCGTTGCGCGGAGGGTGGTTTCGCCAGGTGTGTTTGTCGAGACCTTCCGCTGTTTTGATGGGGCTGAAATGGGAGCTGTTCGAGGTCTTTGTTGAGTGGTCATTTACCATGCCGGTTCATTCGCAGATTTTCATTGGACGAAGGCAGTTACCAGAAGTGCATGAATTGAATGCGTGATTCTCCGGGAAAACCTCCGAACTGCCCTGGCAGTGCTGTATGAAATATGCAAAGTTGGAATGACGTCACACTTTCCCCGGCCCTGTCGTTGGTTTTTTATTTGGAGTGGTTGATACTGGGGTGAGTCGCGAGTGATTTTTAAAGCTACGTTACGCTGCATGTGCGCCTAAGCAAAACACGAATTGCCACGTATATGCTTAGCATTGTAATGACGATCCTTGTCAGTGCCGTAATAAACCCACGAGCGTGACCTCTGACCTGACCACGAGGTACTCGTAGCTGGCGTCGTGCGACGAATACGGGCCATTGCTCGCACCAGCCCACCGTCGCACTTCACTGGTTTTCGGTTACCTTGAAGGAGTGGCTTGAGCTTGGGCGGCAAGCGTCTAGGCCGGGAGCTGGTCACCAAAGCCGCCAGCGGGTGGATCGTGTTGGATGCAGCCAGGGCCGCATCTGGCCGGAGTGCCTCGTCCGTGGCGACGCTGCCACAAGTGTCCGCGGTTTGCGTGGGGATTTGTCGACGAGGGCGTGATCATTCGCGCTGGCGTTCCAGGATCTTCCCCAAACCACTCTGGCTGCTGTAGACGTAAGACGAGATTTAGACCGCGATTTGGACGTTGAACGATCGGGTGGTGCTCCGTATGCCAGGTGTTCGCCGCCTGGGATTCACTGGGGCCGGTGTCGCTGGTGATTGTAGCAAACGAGGAGACCCAGACCGACCACTCCGTATTGAGGCTGGTGCCGGTGCGGGCACCTGGCCTTCCCACAGCACTCTGTTGCCGGATGTAAGCTTTTAGCATCGGTCAACTAGATTCGCAAAAGCGATTCCGAAAGAGGACGGTGTAACGGCGACTCTGAAGATCACTACCACGCCCACTTCATTTTGCTGGTCCTCACTCGCTGCTTAAATCAGCTAGTTGGGCCAACAGGCAGTTTATTTTTCACCAGCTTCCACACTACACATAGATCCAACTGAGTTTCGTTACCACACGCCCGCCACAGTCCGCAGGCGGCACACCATACCCTGGCATTCAAGCGAACACAACACGCTCAGTCACCGGTGCAGCAAGAGCGGAGTCGGCTAGCCGCCCTGGAGGCGCAGAATACAAGCGTCACTGTCATACGCGCAGCTCAGGAACCGCTGCGAAACGTTCGCGGCGCCAAGATGCTTTCCTGTCGACGTGCGGAACATCATGTAGAAAACTGCCGCCCTCAGTTGCATCTCTGCCCTGCCGGGCATTTCGGCTGCTGGCTTCGCGTTATGGTCTACTTGTAAGTTTGTTTCCGTTGAAACGGCATGCAATGTTAAGTTACTACATTATGATATCTCTCGTTCTCATATCACAGAAAAAGGCTTTCTGTCATAAACAACATGGTTTTCTTAAAAAGGCTGTGAAGAGTTCCAGTTTTCACAACACGATGTGACAGTCCCAGGTCAAGGAATATCACTGCAAATGATTTCTGCATATGGGGGGAGGAGGCGCAACATGCTCACGAAACCATAAAAACCGTTAAGATGTTAGACATCGATTTCAAGACGACTACATTAGGACCAGTGTTTTAGTTGGCATGCTTTCGTTTTGTTTCACGGCCAGTCATCTTTTTTAGTTCATCGTTCTAGTCAGCAAAACATGGACTGAACTTCAACTTAAGCATTTTTACATGAACACCAGGGTTCGTGAAGGTTTCTCAAAAACGTGTAAATAGGTAAAAAATACCAATGACGTGTCGGAATTGTCCACGTCCCAGGTCGTCTCTAACACAGAAATTGGCGTCAAACATGAGCCAGCCAGTCATCAGCGCATGTTCAAGCTAGGCCTGACCCCTATTTACACCCACTGCCTTTCAAGAAGCGCAGAAAATCCGGTCCGATCGGCCCTGCCATCTGCCAAGAGCCACGTCACCACCAATTCCAGACCTCCGATCCTCACGACAGCAGCAGCTCTGGCGGCTCAGCTGCAGCGCCTCTGACGGAACGATCGCAGCACCTCTAGCGGCGCGACCACAGCGCTCCCACCACCGCGACCCCAGCGCCCTTGGCGGCAAGACCGCAGCACCCCTAGCGGCGAAGCCTTGCCGGCGGAGCACGGGCGGCTGACTTCTGTGCACGGCCCGCCGCCGGCTTGTTGCTGGCGATCGTGGCGCACTTGGGCACGTGTCGGTCGGCGGCCGCTTCGCTGAAGCGGCGGCCGCAGTGTGGACACGTGAACGTAGTCGGACGTGTCCATGGGCGGCGGTGGCGGCAGGTCCTCCAGCTTTCCGCCGGCCGCCCAGATGCGCCTGCGCCTTCTTCGCCGCGCGAATGTTGCGGATGAACTCCTCGTGCTGCTTGCGCCAGTCCTTCTTCGGTGGCGCCACCTGCTGTGCGGACGGAGAGCGCGATGTTACGCCTATTTCATATACGGACGGGTGTAGCAAACACAACGCAATGAGCGGCTGGACCGCGGGCATGGCAGCCGATGGGGTGCAGGATTTGGCACGTTAAGCTGATGGGAGCGACACTCACGGCGCTCCCCGACTCACCGCATCATAAACCCTCGAACACCTGACCTTAGCCGCGCACTGACTGCCGACGCTCACCTTCTCGGGCTTCTTGGACTTGATCTTGCGCAGGTAGCTCTCGGACTCGGTGCCCTGCACACGCATCTTGACCGGGTCGAACACCTTGCGCTTCTTCTTGGTGGACTTCTCGCAGATGGCCTGGTGCTTGTCCAGCCGGTCCTTGGCGAAGGCGCGGGAGCAGATCGGACACTGGGCCAGGTTGGGGTCGGCCGGCGGCGGGCGGGGCCCAGCGGCAGACGGCGGCTGAGGCAGAACGGCGTGTGAGCGGGCCCGACCGAAGGACGGCCCACAACGGCGGCCGCCTCAGCTCTGGAAACATGGCATTGATGTCCCCCCCCCCCGCCCTCACCCACCCATATCCACAGAGGATCCCTCTGAGCTGCGTTTGGGGCTGGCTGTGAGTGGTGACTGGATGCCAGCTACCAGTCAATCCGTCCTGACTGGGGCTGGGCATGGCTCCTGGAAAGCAAATGTGCCTGCCTTGGCGTTATCAGGTGAGTAATGAATGGACCCACCCAGCGGAAATCTTCAAAGCCCAGCTCCGTGTGCCATTACGAGATTTGTGCAGTGCACCATCTATTCCGACCTCCGTCAAGCTCGGATGGGCATCGTAAATGATTAATTATCCCCAGGAAATGGACTATTGTGCGATTTTGAAAGCATCCCTAGAAATCCAACCGTAACCTGAACGCCTTGTCGCAGCGTCGGTCGTGCGGTGGGCAGCCATGCCTCCTCGGCCCCGCTTCAAAATCGTCTCACAAGTATCATGGCCCATGAAGCGCGAGCGCTACCACCAAAGTTTGCCCGCAGTTTCCCTCCGTAAAAAGGAGCACGTGTGGGAATTCGAACGATGTCCCAATCACCCACATTCCGCGCTCGCCACGGGCCTGTCTCCAAACCGCAAGTACACGGGCAGATCGGTATCCCTCGTGCACCCCGATCCACCGTGTCACCATTCAAGGCCTGATGCGGGCGGTCAGGTGTACCGAGGCGAACTGCCGGACAGGGGCAGGGAGGCGACCCGAGTGTGGGCCCCGGGGTAAACTGTCAGCAGCGGAGGGGGAGACCCGAGTCTGGAGTCCCGAGGTAAACTGTCAGCGGGGAGGGGGAGACCCGAGTCCGGAGTCCCGAGGTAGACTGTCAGCAGGGGAGGAGTCCTCCGTCCCGGCCCGGGGCCGACTATAAGAAGGGAGGAGACCCGAGTCTGAAGACCCGGGACAGGCCTGCAGCCCGAATGTGGATCCGGGGACAGACCGCCGGCTGGGTGGAGGGTCCCGAGTGTCGAGTCCGGGGACAGACCGCCGGCTGGGTGGAGGGTCCCGAGTGTCGAGTACGGGGACAGACCGCCGGCTGGGTGGAGGGTCCTGAGCGTCGAGTCGGGGACAACCGCCGGCTGGTGGAGGTCCCGGTCGAGTACGGGAAAACCCGGCTGGGTGGAGGGTCCCGAGTGTCGAGTCGGGGACAGACTGGACCACGGCTGGTGTAGGGTCCCCGAGTGTCGGTCCAGGGACAGACCCGGCTGGGTGGAGGGTCCCGAGTGTCGAGTCCGGGGACAGACCGCCGGCTGGGTGGAGGGTCCCCAGCGCACCGTCACAGG
>NW_023596420.1:37587540-37649881 GCF_011947565.3 Pollicipes pollicipes | reverse complement strand
GATCTTCTCGGCTCTGATGCGCTTCGCTCGAGCATGAAAATTCGTCTGTAGAGGTGCCATTCCTGATGTTTATTTCAACAGCCCGTCAAGCAGTTACAAGACCGCTATGCGCACAGAGAGCATCAAGAACACGACTAGCGGAATGCGAGACTCGCATCACAAACTGATAACGGACGACCTTGTGCAGGGTGTGGCCCTGCCCCTCCTGGCCGCAGCTGTCTTGCACAACGCGGGGTCGGCACGCCGGGTGACACGAGCGGCGAGGACTTTGAACCGGCGTGCCGGCCGCCAGCTGTCAGGCGGCCACACCAAAAACCAACAGCTGACTACGCAAGTCGAACAAAGGATTCCAGGACGCGCTCTCCCGCACGCCGCGTCACGCGCGCTGCACACCGGCAGGCGTGGCGTGACGTGCGTGAGGAGCCCGTGGGAACACGTAGCGGCTCGTGGCACTCTAGCAAGCACGCCACGAGTCGCCAACAAATGCACTGATTCGGGGGAAGCTGAGCTTAAAATGACAAGCTGCCCGAACAAATGACAAATGATCGAAGCAAACGCCTTAAAGGTCATCGGGCGAATACTTAAGACCCAGGCGAACACCAAACCGCAAGTAGCTTCACACCCCACATTATAACGAGTTTTTAACGCTCAGGATACTCGGATCAAACCCCGACGCTTTCATACAAATGTCGCCGTCATCTTCATGAAGGAACCGCACCATGCATCCTTTCACGCACCAATTGAACGATCCTAGCCAGTCACGCGAGTCATATCCGTCTTCATCCGGGTGAGGGGGGGGGGGGGGGCATGGGAATAACACTCGCATATCAGACGATCGCTCCCTACGGGGCCCAGCGGATTGCTGCACAAGACCGAGGCCACTACCAGTCGAGCAAGAAGACACGGAACGTTTTCCTGCAATGTCTACCAAATACAGTTGCAAAATGGGAACAAGTCATGAAACACTGAAATGCCCAGTGCAGTAAAAGGTTCCTAATCAATGAAGCCAAGATAGCAAGACAACGTTTCTTCACAAGGAAACAAACAACTGATGGTATCGCAATAAACCACACCAAGCGAGAAGGCTTCTTCCCGAATTTCCGCCGCAAAATTACTCGAGACCGAACCAAACCACGCAAATCATGCGAGACACCGATAGCGCACTACACAAAACCCGCACTGTCTTCGCAACGGCGCAAGGCGCTTCTCGCAGCAGCCAGCAGCGTCGGCCGTCTTGACGCGTGTGACGGTGCGAGATCCCACGCGCGGCTCCCACCGGCGAGTCACGCTCCTCTCCGACGCTATCAGGCGCCCTCTTCCTGCCGGCCACGGCGCACCACGACCCTCCATTGATGAGTATAGATCTAGTCATGTATCAGAGAGCACCACGCACTAAACCTATACCCACAACGGCCGGTCGCGTGGCGGGCGGCGCGCCCCAGAGGCGGAAGCCATGAAGTCACCGCCGGTCACCGGGAGCTGCTTGACGAGCACACACATTTGCGCCACCCCACACCGTCCGGAGGGCACCGACTGAGTGGAGGCTGGCTGAGCTGGCCTTGGGACTGGCCACTACCCCTGCCCGGTACGCTCACTGACAAAGCGCACCCCGCAAACGGTGACGGGAGAAAGCCACCGTCTGTCGGGCGTCGCCAGAAAATCAATGGAGCATGATATGAAATCGATACCGCGACAACCCTCGAGTGGCACATTAATTGCGGCGAGAATTTCATCCATGCAAATATAAAACATGACAATGCAATATCACCCCTGTCAGAGACTGTACAGATAATTGACGGCGGTGGACGGCGGGCATGGACGCCTGGGGCAATCCGCAACAGACGCGGCGCCCCGCTGCCATCTAGCGGCCAAATAATGAAACAATAGTGCCGGCCCAGGGCACACCACCAACGCGCATATTTCTCCCACCGCCAGAGCACTTCACTGCTAGTCGCAGGTACCAGCAATAACCAGGCGCCTGCCAACCACACGAGGGAATGGCACTGGCACCAGTAGTGGACTTTTTGGCGCTTAACTGGACTGCTTGGCGCTATAGTAGAAAAAATGTCCTTGGGCGAAAGTCCGTCCTGATTTGGCTCCGGTTTTGGCGCCGTCCGAAGACCGAATTGTAAAAAGATGTGTTGTGTCCCAACAAACCACTGTTTTGAAAGACAGCAACCGTTGTTAAAGTGCCATCCTTAAGGTGCCATACTCAACAGCACCACTTTAACACATAAATCTTGTTTTTGTCACATTCGTTTGGATAATGCGCTAAGGAAATAATTTGTCGGCGCTCGCCTTGGACTTCGGCGCCATAAGCGCCCAGAATACCTTTGTGCTGGCATTAAAAACAATGCCTATTTTTCGCTTCGGGTAAAGAATTTAGTTGGCATTAGCGTGCATGAGCGTGCATGAAGTATATCAAATTATGCCGTACTTATTTTACATACTTTGAGCTAGTACAACGCATTCACATGCTTTCATATCATTGTAGCACAACATTCCCCATTTTCGAATTCCAAGTCTTGCGTGGAGATCCATGAAGATCATACAACTTTCACTTGCTCTAACAAAGTATCTTCATCTCTAGGTTTTGGTAGCAAAGAGCGTACGGGCAACCACGAAACTTTCAATGAGACGAGCTTAACAGCATATCAGTTCAGGGCAGTTACGTTCATTTTGTAGTGAGAAACGGCCAGAAATTGATACTTTCCATTTTATGAAAGAAGTATGTCCAGTCTAGGCGCCAGTACAACGCGTTCCTCCTACCCTCGCGCTGCGCCATTGAGGTGGGCCACGGCGCCATTATGCTATGCTATGCTGAATGTCCACTGACAGCGCCTTCAGAGAGCTACATTTGGCGCCGAATGTGGAAAACACCCGAAGGTACGTTGTTAGATCAAATACGTTCGCCCAAAACAGCGAACGGGCACCCATGAAACTTCAACATTAAAAAGAGGATAATGAGAGCATGTCAATACCGAGCAGATTAGTCTTTCGATTGTCAAGATTGTGTCAGAAATGGACGTTTCGCATCTGCAGGAACGCGTTAAGTCCAATATGAGCGCCATTGCGACAATTTACTCTACGCGTCTTACGACGCCATTATGTAGACCGTTGTTCAGGCGCAATCCTGTTGACTGCACAGTTTCGGAACATTCAGGAAAACTAAGGTCGGCACTGCATGGGGAAAAACCACGAATGCCGCTTCCATATATTCTTTTTGGACACCCCGGGCTTAGATGTTTTTTCAAATGTATTCTTTTTGGGCATTCCAGACTAAGATCTTCTTTCAGATTTATTCATTTTTAGCATTCTAACCGCTGTAATAGATTGCTTATTCTAGATTATTCCAACAAGAGCCTTCAACAAGAGCCTTCCATTAAAGTACGGGTGCAGCACCGTTTCAACCGTTCATGTATCACATTTGCTGTTGTAATATTAGCTTACGAGCAGCGGTGTAGTTTCTTGTTAAAGACCCCCCCCCCTCCCAACTTTGAGCAGAAAGTGGGAGGAGAATCTGGGGCTATCCTGAAATTCTGATCTCCAAAAGGACCCTCTCTTCCGTCCAAATAGGCCATTTTTTGTCTATTTTTTTTGGGGGGGGTCTAATTTTGGGTCTAAAACCAGGCTCCCTCGCCGAGTCTTGACCTTGAATGAGGGGGCCTTCTCGCGCCAAGAGGCTATTCACGCCTCTTCAGTGGCGTAGCCAGGATTTGGCCCAGGAGGGGGCCAAATCGGGTTACAAGGGGTCCTCCTGTCAAGAGACCCCTCATCACTTCGTCGCTTTTTTGGCAAGCGTCCCTCCGGGTCTTGACACCCGAACAACTCTCTACTGAGGCCCAGAAATCTTGAGACAACCTCCAGTGGAATACATATCAGTGGAAAAATACAGTGGAAATAGTGCCATTTGTCTATCCGGGAGAACTTTTTTGCCTTAGGATCATATTTGGGTAGCTCAGGGCCGTTTTTAAATTTTAGAAGCCCGGTGCGCGTCTCAAATTGCCAAAACTTAGCGGAGGGGCCCCGAGACCTCCAGGAGGGGAAAGAGGGGAACATGCCCCCCCCCCCCCCCCCCCACTCCCATCCCTCATTGGCTACGCTATTGTGCCTCTTCAGGCTTGGAGCACAAAAATCACTTGAAGGCCCCTCCGGAATCAACACGAGCGTGGGCAGCAGTGGAATGGTGACTGTTTCAGGAACCATTCGAAAATAGAGACGGCAAAATATGGGTGGTCGCGGGAAGCTCGGGCTCATGAGACGGGACTGTCGAAAACATCGGGCCCTCTCTGGAAGACTTTCAGGCTGTGCGTCTGCTCCGATCATGGAAAACTCGATGTCTTCTCTTTACTGGTTTGCCTTTCTGTCAGACATCTGAGAAACGATGCCAAAGGGCCGTCAGACCCTCTGAAAATTATTGGAACAAAGCCCATTGCAAGAAGAATGACCTGCCTTCTGTCAGAACACGTTGAAATGCGTTATCACATGCAGGGCCAAGTCAGGTGCAAAGCCTTCAGGACCTTTTAAATTAACTTTAGTGTTTTGCGTCATATGAGGAATTTCAAGTTTCGGTAGATGTTCATCTACGGCGCCGAAAAGCGCCAAATCCACCAGGTTTATGGGGATGGCATTTTTCCTTTCAAACAGCCTGCCGACCGTAGTGGTGCCTATATTTCAAATGAATCAGCATGATGGTAATTCTGTATGCGTCCCACCAAATCCATACGTATCACTTGCGAGAATATACTGCCTTCATTTCGAAAAAGCGCAAACTGCCGGTGCTAATATCACCGTCTGGGGAGCCAAGTCAGGATCGTTTAATTTCTTGTCGCTCTGTTGATCTCTTTTGGCACCCGATGCTGAAATCCCCGCGACAGATAGGTGTTCTGGATTTAAATACGTCGTCAATAAGGCTCTACCAGGCACTCAGCTGCTAAGACTATACGGCGTCACCTGCCTCTCACCCTAGCAGGAAGAGGGCGCGCACTGCGGGGAGCGATTAAAATACGCGGCAGAGGTGTGCGGCTCATGGTGCAGGCTGGTAACGCCGCGGGAATTTGCCATTGCAACCATTGCAGCCATTGCAACCATTGCAACCACTGCAACTTCCCGTCGGGACCGCCCGCTCACATAACGATAATGTCGACTCTTCATGGAACCAAAGGCCTTTCAAAAAAAACAAAAAAAGGTCAGATAGTCAACCCGCAGCCCGGCCCGTGCCGGCAATCGAAGCATTTAGTCCGCTGTGTAACAATGCCGACCGGACAGTAACCCGCAAGTATCAGGTCAATCGCGATCTGCACTTTGCCATTTCTCCCTAATTTGACCTTTGCATAAGGTGTGCATTAAATGCCAGTCGGTGTCATCTAATACACAGCATCGTTTGGCTGATACCAGTAACGTTGCTTGGAGGGCAGCGATCAGAGCGCCTGGGCTGTGAAAATTCTGTTATACCATAGTACACCGTTCACAACCAGCTGTCAGTTTCTGACCACAAACAAGAAGGAAGAGGGTGGTGTTTCATTTGACATTTGACCAAAATGTACCAGATACTTCGCCCTCCTATCACATTCAGTAAACCACAGGCCAAGCATCCTAAAATTGCAGGTATCAACCGATGGCGTTGCACTGACAGTGCAAAGAAATACTGGGCATTTCAAGCCAAGGGAAGCTTCCTCAGTGTCCTGTACTGTGGACGGACACAAACAACGTTTGATCGCGCAGCAGTGGCCGAAACATCGTAACGTACGTTCAGGAACGAAACGCATGTTCTTATACGGAGTCTATTATTTTTGTGTAACGGTACATCATGCAACAGCAGGGAATAAATACCACACCCAAGTTTTAAAATTATCCACATTTCCAACTCACCATCATCCATATCTTCTTGCGTGACGATAGCTACCGCGCCGTTTGTGATGCTGCGTACAGGTAAGGATAGCAAGAACACTTTGTTTAAAAATTGCTGCTGTTCGAGTTACATCATTCACATTTAGCACTGAGACAAGAACTGTGAGATACTGTTGAATGTTGACGCAAATCTCTCATACGAAAAATAACATAAATCATGTCTGGGACCTCCGTCCACTTTTCAAACGGCAAGCTGACAGCAAACTTCGGATCTATATGGAATGTTTGACCGGCGTTATAAGTTGAACTGGAATTCTTGACACACATCTGCAAACAGATTCAGATATGGGACACGTATGCTGACAACTATAAAAGTCGCAGTGAGGTTGAAAACGTATAATGCGCAACGTACGTGCCCCGTTATCGTGGTTGTAAATCGTGTGCTCTTCGGACATGAACAGACAAACTCTGTGTTACCACTTTTCAATTTGGACAGCTATTGCGTGTGTACTACACCAGTAACCGCAGTCTGCAGTTGCTAGTGAGCGAGGCCAGAGCAATGAACGTCACAGTTTCCCGTTCATTTAATTGATCATTGATACTGATTTTGAGAAAAGATTTGTGTGAAACAATCAAGGTTAAGTGCACCTTACCCTAACGATGATAGGCAAGTATTGAACATTTGGGTTGTTATTCCTAATTTTTGTGAGATGCTTACTTTGCGTTGTTTACTTTGCACGGCATGGCTTACTGGTGTATTATGTATGTCATGCACTTTGTGTCACTGGTACTCCAGCCATAAAAAGGAAATAATTATTCAAATTCATTTGCGTCTAGCAGCACACTTTTTTTGGAATTTTTCAACTTCCAAAAGGGAACTTCAGCAGCAGTATTAAGCAGTATTAAAGCAGTATACTTAAACGGTATTAAAAATTTTCACTCGCAAAAACCGCCAGACCTAACCCACACCCAGGCCAAAAGCCTGCGGGTTCCAGCGGGCCAGATCCTGGTAGGTTGAAGTTAGCCTTTAAAGTTTCCATCCAATCGCAAACTTTTTCTCGTACGCTACATTCTAGTCCGGTTTCTTATCTCTGCCGCAAAGATGAAGTGGAAGTCCAAACTCATTCCTTTTTAAACCGCAAAAATATTGCGATGAAGAATGCCATTACACCATGGCCTAACGATGCATGACAAGCTTAAAACGTTACACGGTTGTGCTTGTAACACCTCCCTGGCCAATGAAAAAAAAATCGACATGCTCGGACCGGTGGTTTGTGTTCGCACATTTTCTGTTCACGTCATCACGTTCACGACACGTCATCTGACAAAAGCACCCTCATGGCAGTGGCTTCCCTGATCCTGCATCTGCACGTGTCGGGACGCCTGGCTAGGTGGCAAGCGTCTTGATACACATCAACATAATGCGCCTTAGCATACTGTATGAATAAACTGTTAACACCCTGACCTCTGCCAGCTCGGGTTGCCAATAACTGACATCACTCTTGAAACAAGATTCCTGAAAAAAGGTGGACCCGTGGTTTTCGTACAATTGAGGGCGTGAATAGTGATAAAATGATTACTTCTCACCATCGTTTGGCTCCTGGACCCCCAACGTTAGGTTCAACAAGTCCTCCAGCGTCCAAGCCAGCAAAACGTAGCTCTCTGGTTTCTTCTTCGAAACCAAAATGTTCAAATATATAATAAGGTACCCTGTGTTAGAACACAACAGTCGCAAACCGGTTGCGCAATCCTCAAAAGATGACAACAAAGGATCAGAGCAATCATATAAAGGCTCACTCACGGATTTTAATAGAATTGTTTGCTCCTACCACTGAAATCAAAACAACCGTGGCGCTGCACGGTGCCATCCCGAATATGCCCACCACAATCCTTTCCCGGTCGACAATTTTCAGAAAAAAACCCTTCTCGGCCTCGAGAAAGCAGCTGGCGCTACTGCTGACGTTAAGTCCGAAGCGGCGCGGACGACCGTCACCCCAGGGGAGTGCAGACCTCGCAGTCACCCAGCTTTGCTTGGGCCACCGGCGCTGCCGAAGCCGCGCCGCCCGCCACCGTGACGTCAGTCCGGCGGATAGGTTCAGCTGACCATCCGAGGACGGCCGGTCAGCTGAGGCGGCGTCCGTTGTGACGGGACGTGACCCCATACGCCGTCCCACGCGGAGACACGCCTTCCGACCTAGCCTGACCGGCGGCTGTCCCCAGACTAGAGGTGTCCTGACGACCCAGAACGGAGTGACGCTCGTCGCAGACGAACCGGCTGAGTGACCAGAGGGCACGCGCGCAATACGGGCTCGGAGATCCGCAATCCCGCTCGACATCCGCAGCAAGAGAGAAATCGTCCAAAAACGCAGCGTGCGCGAAGAGCATGCGTAACAAGTCCAGGAGCGGGGAACGCGACAACCCCACCGTATGGGGCCAAAATAGCCATGGTAAGTTCCGTTCACATAAGAAACCGAAATTATGTGCCACGTAAAGGCCGGGGGCTTGCGGAAGATGAACTGAAGGCCACCGTTGAGACGGCAGCGGCAGGCCCCGACGCGACCCCGTTCATCGGCTGAAGAGCAAGCTTCCCACACTGAAGGGGCCCCGGGGAAGCGACGGAAGACGCGCTCTACATACGCAGCTTTAAAAAAAAATATCAGCCCGCAGCGCGGCCCGCCTCGCCTAGCTGCTAGTGATCATCCCGCAAAAACCGGCTGTTATAATGCTGATCCACCATCCACCTTCAAGCATTCTTTTGTTGGAATATGCATTTTACTCATGCATAGCAATGTTTGGCAACACCCGTGAGCAGCGATTAACGAACCTGCACAATGGAATTTACCATGTACCAAAGTAGCTCTGAAACACCTTCGAGGACACCCTTCAACTAGAAATGGGAGGGAAAAGGGTGAAGATGAAATTTACCTTCAATCAAAATGCTCTGAAGATTTCACCCCTTTACCTCACCTTAAACAACCACAGGCCATTTCTTCTCAAACTGATGCATCAACCGATAGCTTTGCACTGGCAGGGAGAGTTAGCTGGATGCTTCGAGTCACGGGAAGCGGCAGTTCATTAAAAAGTACATTAGCTCATTCATCATTTGACTGCGCCACGGTTGCCACAACATCAAATTTCTCATTGAAGTACCAAATCCAGCTTCCGATGTGGTGTTTGGTGTCAGTAAGTGGACACATGCAACCCATCACATAAAAACCATACGGTAGCTTTGAAATTATTCGCATTTATCCCTTACCCCTATCCACGTTCCAACCCATAGCCATCGCCGCGCGGTTTGTGTTATGATGCGCGAAAGCTACGTGAAGGCAAGGATGGCAGTAAAATTTCGTGCACGAAAATTTGCCTCTCCTGTGACATCATTGACAATTCGGTTATATCATAAGCTGTACCATACTGTTGCCTGCCGCAGCACGCAGAACAGAATTTTCTCCACGCAGAACTACATGCAGATTCAAGATTGGGAAATAATTAATAAATGAAACAGAACAAAAACATTCATGAAAAATTAAAAGTACTAGCAACCGCAGAGGGGAAACTGAATCGTGTAAGTGCCCTGCAGTCGTGGTAGCAGATCACATCCTCTGCAGACATAGATAAACAAACTCTATGCCACCACTTTTTCCGTTCCGACAACTGCTGCACATTTGATACGCCAGTAACTGCTGGCAATATTAACAAACGAGTGAAGCTACGGCAGATTGCGCAGTTTCTCATGCATTTAATTTATCATAGACATTGATCGCAATTCGTGACATTGTGAGGTACCGTTTTTGTGTAATTCAAGAATGATTGAATGCGCCTGGCCCTCACAACAGCCGTGTGCGGTGTGTAGTTGCATTTATATTAAGGACCCACCCAACTACTGCGCAATGAAATCAGGTTGTAGCTTTGAAAATTTGGGTTGGCATTCCTAACTTTCTTACTGGGATGTTTCATTAAAACTGTGCATGTTGTGGAACCTGGTTTACTGATGTGTCATGTCTGCCATGGGTTTTCTGTCACTGGTACTCTTGCTGGAAAAATAACAATGTTCGCTTCATGATTGTTTTGTTTGACAGCACACTAGTTTGGGATAATTGCATAGCTTAAAAATAGAAAAAAATGCATACTTTCGTCTGGTTAAATTGTTTGCACGCAAAAGCCCATCAAGACTGGCCCATAACCTAGCCAAAAGCCCACGGGTTCTTGTGGGTCGGAATTTGGCTGGTTAGCGGACTGAAAAGTAGCGTCTCGTCGGGCGACGACCGCGCGCCGACGCCACCTGCCGGGTGAAGGCGACACTTGCGGTTCGCCGACAGAGGGCAGAACCAAAGGCGGCGTGCTCCGACGCGCGTGGGGTTGGGGACGGAGCTGATGACCCGACCGTCGGCGGTACGGCTATCCACCACGTGACAGTGGTGCTCACGCGAGGCGTCGCGGCACGCGGGTGGTATGGCCTCAACCCGCCAATTTCTTGACGTGACGCAGGAGCTGGACGCCTGCAGTTCTGTTCTCGTGTAACCGCTCGGGAGGATGTACGGATCGAGAGAGCTTATCCATTACGGCGACTAACCGAAGGTCGACCGGTATCCCAGTACGATGACAGGAAGAGAACGGTTCTATAAGGGGCGCCAATCAGGGGTAACCTAGGAAGCTGGGTGACCCGGTCAGTGGCTGGGTCTAAGACCGAATACCAGAACGGCGGCGCGGTGACTGCTTGCTTATTCGTTAGTGGTGCGATGACTCGATTGCGGACGGTAAGGTGCGTGCCAACCTCAACCAAAACATTGCATCCTTCACCAGAGTCACATAATTGATAGCCAAAGGCCGTCTACTGAGATAACGACTCGTGGCATCACCAGTAAGTGCGTAATACGCCGCTATGGAGAACGCGGGCAAGACCAAATATGGGCCAAAAATACTATCAGCTAATTCGTTATTCATGTGATGCGTACGAGGCGCGGACACCGACGCGTTTTATATGATAAAATTACGTACTTGTTGGCAGGTTGTGTGGTAAAAAACATCGTAGTCGGATCAGGCACGTAGCCAACTTTCCTCAAGGGGGATCTCAAATTTGCTCTGAAATCCTGCGATTTGGGCAAGATACCGCGAGATCGACCTGTTTCTAGTGTAGCCTCCTTGCGTCAGGGGTAGGGGTCATGACCTGCCCCCCCTGGCTGAATCCCTGTCGTCGATCACACCAACCACATGCGCGAGAGCTGTCCATTCGCGCGATACGCACAACCGTCAACATGTGCTGGCAGTTGCTAGACGTTTTGCACACAACCACGAGTTGCCGCACTTCCTCGCCTCTCGGCCTAATGACGAGTTAGGGATTCTACAATGATGTGACCGGTGCAAGTCAAGTAGCCACGTCATGGTTGAGTGGTCTTATGCCAAGAACTGAATAGTTTAGAAAAGCCCATCACATTCCAAATTCCATTCGGAAACTGGAATGTGATCGGCTTTCAATTGGAAATTAGAAGCCCATTCATATATTTGAGCAAGTCCATTCAGCCCATGGCAAAGAAACCTGATTTTCTGTGACTCCACTGCCAAGGCCCATTGTTAGTTGACCGAGGGGCGAAATGTGCGCCACTACTGCATTCGATTTGTGTCCACGGGCTGCGTCAGCTGCTTCTATCTTTTGCCCGCACTTGGATTTGCCCGCGTTCCCCACACCCGCAGGTGACGCCTACCTGTGACGCCACAGGTTGTTTCCGTATATGGATGGCTGTGTCGATACAGGACGTGGCCCAGGGTTGTTGGGAACGGGCAGAGATCCAGCCATTGCCACCGACAGGAGGGGTGACAGGAACTGTAGCAGTCGGGCAGGCCCAGGCGGACCGAACCTCCGGCGCACGCCGGTCGGAGGAGGTGAGCATGCGAGGGCGCCGGTCATGTTGGGTGCCCCCTGTCTGCCGAGGGGGTCCATAGCCTCAACGGGGCGATGTTTGCCCAGAGCCTCCTCCCCCGGCCCCGGACCGCTTATCACAACAACGCGCATTAAGGAATGCGTGATAATAGCATACCGGGAGAAAGTAGAAGCTTCTGCACAAATGTACGAGCTCCTTCTTGTTGGTCATTGATTCTCCCCGCTCCATGCTGATGAGAACCATTACGTGGGCTGCATAGCTCCACACAATTTAGGAAAAGAAAGCCCCGCTCTTCGGTTCTGATCACGCCAGAATTAATCTCGGGCAACGAAAATGTTTTGTTGCATTCTGCGTTTTGCATGAGACCCATTAAATATGGATTGTCCGGCACGAGACTGCTGATCGTACTGCAATGACTGTCCATCCTCAAGCTCATTTGCGAAAAAATCTCGTAGTTCGCTCTCTCAATTTCATGCAACTTAAGTTTCATAATCTTCTTATCACAAAAGGATTCTTGCGCGAAGTTCTTCGCATTTACGCGTTTGATAGTTCTTAACGCACCATACCTTTAAACTGCAGTATCAGAGACGACACCGAAACATCCGTTTGTTTTTGTTTCGTTTTTTTGTTATTTGACAACTTAGGCACGTTTATGAAGTAGGTCATGGGATGTTTCGGGCGACGCGAGCCGTGAATTACCAAACAGCAGCACCGGCGTCCGAAATCGACCGAAACGCCGGCGGTGCCTCCCATGGTCAAAAAGGGGGCCATTTTAAACGGCCGCTTATTCCCAGTGACGCGAGAAATGAACACGGTGAAACCAGTGGCATGCACCGATCAGAAAACGCTGATGCCGACATTTTCGCGGCGGGCGTCTCTAACGGCCGTCTCACACAAGCCCATGTGTGAGAAGAACCAAGCCAGCGAGTGAAATGAGTACTGAAATAAAGCAGTCATTCACTGTTTAGAATATCATCATTTGGTGAAATGACAATTATGGCATTTTCATCGGACCAAGGCGGAATATCCAACGGTGAACTGGAGAGGGGAGGGGAGGGGGGGGGGGGGGACAGGGGCGGCACAGCCTAGTTCACCTGCCATGTAAGTCCCTCATCTAGGCGCTACTTGTCGACGTATTGTCTATTGGTTTAACTTCTTTGCAAATAACGGCTCTGCACCTCGGGACCATGCACGCCGCGAGTTAACGCCACTGAGATTAGACGCCATGAACATGTTTTATTTCCCTCCGCATTACGGACGAAGCAACCTAGCACAAACGCAGTTGAGGAGGTGCCCATACCATAGGTCATGTACTCTTCCAATATATATATATATATATATATATATATATATATATATATCACCGCACGTAGCTTCCTCATTGACTTCCACCGTTGCGAAGTCATGTTCATGTTTAATTCATGTTCAGGCTCTCGTGGTCATAGGAGCATTCGATAGGTGCCTGAAACTCAGCTTTATAAAAGCAGATGGGATCAAGTCCTACACTTGTGGCGACAAGGTTTAAGATTCCTGTGCAGCAGGTGAAGTTTCATAGCAGTACGAAATCACAGATTAATTACACTTTCGCCCGCCAATAAAACCAGCTGTTCATCATCATAAGCTACGTAACGCTACAAGAGGGCTTTCAGCCCAGAGACATTCCATCGCACTGCCATTATTGACGTCATGCCAATGCTTAAATGGAATGTGAGCGCACACAATGACTTCCTAAGGTATTGCGTATTGTTCGCATCTTCGACTGAGCCCTGTACCCAAACACATCGCAAAAACAGCTGATACGTATTTACTGTTTGCGGTTACGGAAAACATTGTACTTTTAACTCAAAGACATTGGCCAGTACACGGTGCCTTCTAATATACGGGTATACCATATAACAGCCATGTTTGTAAAGAAAATCCTCTTACAAAGAAAAGTTTTGAAGCAGAAACACTAGCCCACAGCCTCCGCAGTCATAATAGCATCAATGACGTAAAATCCGTAAATTTAGGGTTCTTTGCCCACAGCGCAGCTCCGATGACTGCCAAGAGATGACTTGTACGTAGACGTAACGGCAGCTGCAGTCGTTTTCAGCTTTGCCTCAAACTCGGGCACCTCCACACGTTAGCGTTGATGACATATGAATACTCGCAATATCTTTTTTCCTTGTTGCACCCCCGTGCCTCGACGCCGACATTTAAATTGCATGTCGGGTAACAGTCAAAGGGTCCTTTCTACTTTCCCGGTTTTGCCACAAGCAGGTGCCGCACCGTTCGTTCAACGCTCCACCATTCTTTCAAACCGACAATCTACCAAATGACCTCCCCTAGAGTAACTCCGGTCTAGATTCACGGAAACCGACCAGACAGTTTGAGGAACCTGACTTGGCACTGCATTGGCACTAAACCTAATCACCTGAGGACTTTTTTGATATAAGCCGTTTGAAGCCACATATGTTCAGCTCTTTGAAGAGACGGGATCATTTCCTATTCGCTTTTTTCGCGGATGCCGACGCAACAGACGTGTGGCACAGGTACCTCTGCACAGAATGAACACTCCTGGCGGATTAAACAAACGTCTCGGTTTTTTACAATTTTCCACTGCGATGCTACTGGCTATGCCACTGCGATGCTACTGGCTATGCCATTCCATAGCGGTAAATCACATGGACCATCTTAGTTCACAGAGATATGGTTCACATAGATTCATGAGCGTAACTCACATGGACCATGTAGCTGTTCTGTGCCTCAGAATTTCAAGGGGTGAAGATTCGTCCCTGCATAACCTCAGGCCACCCAGCCCCACTCTTGGTGCCAGAATGATCGGGCGACCCCCGACCGCGCCTCCTCGCCAAACACACGGCTTCTGAGCCCCGCCGATGCAGCTGTTTGCTGCTTCAAAACGAATGATTTAAGATCTGGCCACAAAGCCGACCCTTGCTACACCACCCCGGTCTCCTGAACAGTGACAAGGTTCTCCCAATCGTTTCGCGATATTACAAAGTGCGGTGCGCCCGGAACTGACCAGTCGGAGCACTCGAACTTCCTCAAACTGTAACTGCTGCAACTGCATGGTGTAACTACATGCCAGTCACTTTCTCAGCAGACAATTACCCCGTATATGCTGTAAATGTGTACTGTAACCGCATGTCAGCCCTGTAGCTGCTGTAACTGCATACTGTAACCGCACACCAGTCACCTCCTCGACAGACCATCTCGCCGTAACCGCTGCAACTGCGTACTGAAACTTTATGCAAGTCACCTTCCAACAGACCATCCCGCTGTAACTGCCGTAACTCGTACTGTAACCGCATACCAGTCACCTTCTCGACAGACCATCTCACTGTAACTGCCGTAACTGCGTACTGTAACCTTATGCAAGTCACCTTCTCGACAGACCAACTCGCTGTAACTGCCGTAACTGCGTACTGTAACTTTATGCAAGTCACCTTTTGACAGGCCCTCTCGCTGTAACTGCATACCGCAACTTTATACAAGTCATATTTCGATAGACCATCTCGCTGTAACTGCTGTAACTGCGTACTATAATTTTATGCAAGTCACCTTCTGACAAACCACCTCGCTGTAAATGCCGTGACTGCGTACTATAACCGCATACCAGTCACCTTCTCGACAGACCATCTCGCCGTAACCGCCGTAACTGCGAGCTGCAACTTAATGCAAGTCACCTTCTGGACAGACCACCTCGCTGTAACTGCCGTAGCTGCGTACTGTAACTTTATGCAAGTCATATTTTGACAGACCATCTCGCTGTAACTGCCGTAACTGCGTGCTGTAACTTTATGCGTCACCTTTTGACAGGCCCTCTCACTGTAACTGCTGTAACTGCATACTGCAACTTTATGCAATTCATCTTTTCGATAGACTATCTCGCTGTAACTGCTGTAACTACGTACTGTAGCTTTATGCAAGTCACCTCCTGACAGACCATCTCGCTGTAAGTGTCGTGACTGCGTACTGTAACCGCATACCAGTCACCTTCTCGACAAACCATACCACGCGATTGCCCCCAACAGCCCGTCCATCTCGAACCCGTCTGGCACGGTAAGCCCCATCTTCGTCACGCTGCCCCTCTCCCCCCCCCCCCGCCGCGGAGCCGGAACTTCGGCGCGCCCGCGAGCCCGTCCCACTTCGCCGTACGCACGGGGGGCGTTATCGGCGCAGTCAGGCGCCGTGACGGGCGCCGCCGCGGGCGCCCTCCTGTTGACGCACCAAGTTAGACCCGTCACGCCAGACGCCGTCCCTTCCGGCCAGGCAGGCGTGGAAAACCCCGGCGCAGTGTCGCAGCACAGGGTGCCGGCTCAGCGCGGCCGGCCGCTGCCAGCTTACGTAGGGCTGTAGGGGAGCGTCGAGGGAGTCGGATGTGGTCGCCACTGACGCAGGGCGGAGCAGAGATCCCGCTCCGCGCGTTCCGTCGCGCCCACCACAGCTCGGCGCGCTCTGCGCCGCCGGTTAAGCTGGCACCCTGCCGGGCCAATCCTTCAAGAACGGAAACCAGCCGGCGCTGATGACGGCTGCCCTCGGGGGGGGGGGGGGGGGGGGGGGGGCACAGCGCGCACGAGCGGCGCCCTTATGTAACAAGGACCGATGCACCGGCGCCGTGCGGTCCACTGACGACCCGGAGATGCCGCCGTCCGTCACACTGAACGGGAAAGGTCACCGTTTGTGTTCGCCTGACAACCAGGGGAGGTCGGCGGGGGCGGTCGGCCGGCGCAGCGGTCTCGGCCCCGCTGTCGGCTGCGGAGGACGGACTCGGATCGGAATCCGCACAATCGCATCCGACGGATCACATGATCCGTGCGATCGGATGATGACGGGTTGCAGGACTGATGAGAGCCAAACAGGCTTAGTTACACGCGGCTGACGCCGGGCGTCGAAGCAGCGCATAAACCTTGGTCTGCTATTCGCCGAGCGAGCGGTGCTTGCTCAGGGCGGGGACACCCGACGTTGAGTCAACGGAAGAACAGACCAATCCCAACACGCCGCCACCACATGAACGTGTTCTGGCCTCTCTTGATGTTTTGCTCCAGGTTTTTGGCCTCTCTCAATGTTTGGCTCAGGTTCCTGGCATCGCTTAATGTTTACCTCCTACTAACAGTTTCAGGGACAATGCTGGGAAGACATGGTTAATGTTGTTTGGTAGCCCGCAAAATCGGTCTAAACCTGTTAAGCTCTTGCAGTATATGATCGGTCTCTCACATACACTATGCCGTTGGTATGAGCTGGTATGGCCTGGCCAACGGGAAAAGGAATGGGATAATCGACGCCGGTCCAATCCAATTATTCGACCTCCTATCCCACTATGCCGGGCTAGCCTGGGCCTCTTGGGGCGCTGTTCGGCGAGTTCGCAGTGGTCTCCGCGGCTCAGCTCGAGTGCGTCAAGCCCGGCAGGACGGCGACACATCCGCCCCCGGCCGCCCATCAACACAGGGAGGCGGCGTTCGTGTGGTCGAGCTCACACATGCCTGCGTCTCAGGCCGCCGCCATAAAATTCCCCCGCGACATGCATGCAGAAACCAAAGACAGCCCGCGAAGCTGAATATTTTGGACTTTCTGTAGCACCACTGGGTTGCCTGCTTAGTGTTGGCCAAGCGCGTTGGTTTGGAAGTGAGGAAACCACCCAGCGAGCGGGACTGCCTGTGCGTTGGTCTGCGCTTTCCCAGAAGACCACCGAAACGAGTCCACGGCTAACAATCTCCGGATGCTATCAGGTTTCCGGTCCATGAACTATCTATCATTCCGGGAATGCACTCTTATTTAACGCTCCGGGAAAGCGCCACTGGCCCATGACGCAACACATCGAGAACTCCGCAGAACAAGTTCTGATGCATCAGTGCGTAGTGCGTGTCTATCACGGCGAGAGGCACAATCGACATTCTGACGGCCAGCTGGCCAGGTGACCCGAGGTCAGACTCACCTGACTGCCGACCGGTGACGATCCCGCCGGAAGGACGCTTCGCGGCCTGCGGTTTGAGTCAAGGTCATTCCGCCAAACCACAAACGGCTGAGGTCTGGAGAGCACAACACTGTAAATTCACACAAGACATTTGAAACGAAACAAAGATCGCTTGATCATTTAAGATCGCTTGGGGCTTCGGGCCCTGTGACAACATGATCACATAGCAGTCACATATAAGTACATATCATAACTAAGGACAGCAAACCTTATTGAACGGCATGAAACAACCATTACACCATCGCAGACCTTACGCTTGAAAGCCCTTGTTTAGCGTGTCTATGAGACCCCATCCCCCTAGGATCCAGTGTAAATGTAGCACAGGCTTGCTGCGACTTTCCGCATTCAATGAATAATAATGCGGTTAAAGAAATTTTCAAGGGAACGCAACGAACTTCTCGGCCATATGAGAGCTCAGGGGTGATGGTGTACCAGGCTGCGATTTGCCGCGTAGATTCCTGAGCATTTGCACGAATATTGTCCGATCAGGAGTGTTTTCCCTGCGACATTGCAATATTACCACCACTGCCAATATTACCATTCGAAGAACATTAACAGGGTAAAAGCGAAACAGCTGAAGAGGACAGGTAGAGGTCGGGCTCAAGTATCGACAACCTGGCTTCGCAGCGAACCCCAGGTGAACTGATGCTGAACTGGTGCGAACTGGTCAGTGCTGACGGAGGAAACAACAGACAACGGCACAAGTAAACGTTTGATTCAATGCGCGCGGAATAGCACACTGCCTCGTGTGCAAAGCTTGGACCCGCCTGATTCGGGTGTCGTTACCAATTGAGGTCAATCTCATCCACCGGGTCAGACACAGGCGTGAGACCGAGACTACCATGTGAGCGCGTGTACCGGCTACAGCCCGACCGCAAATGTATCTCAAAGCCGAGACCGTATATATATATACATATATATGTATACATATATATATATATACACATATATATGCATATAAACGTATATATATATATATATATATATATATATATATGCATGTATATACGTTATATATGTATGTATATAATTAGGTCATAATTAACGAAACCGCAAATAATTGCAGATGTAGTTATGCCGACGGTTTAACTTGCCAAGGCTGACGGCATTCACGGCCAGCCAGCTTTCAGACAATGGCAGAGGTCGATGATTGCGCAAATGCCGAATCAGCGGACCTGTGCCTGTCAAAATCTCATAAAATGTGCCTTCCAACGCGCTGATCGAGCCTTTGGTGTCGGTTGCCACATGCGTTGGGTGTTTTATCTTTTTTGGGTACCACGCACAAGGCCTTCCACACAGGAGGGGGAGGCGGTGGGGGGGGGGGGGGGGGGGGGTATGACGGTCCAAGGGGAAACGCGATGTTGCAAACCATATTGAGTTAAGAGTCAAGGAAGATAATTGCCCAGGGAGTATCAAACAGGTCGGTGCTGAATGAGAGGCGTTACTGCAATGAGCGTTCGGGCACGGATGCCTAATTAAATTATTAGATTTAATTTGTACTGCCCGAACACAATCGCTGCGTAGGAACTTCTCTGAACCTGTGAGTGATACGCCTGAAGCTCCTCACAACAAGAGATAAAATGCGCTTGACGTAGGTCAATTATGCCGTTTGGTTCGAAAAGAAAGCGTGAATTTTGATCCACCATCAAGGGGACATGGCCATCAAAGGCGGGGTACACTGATCTACGTGGTAACAATACAACTACACTTGTCATTACCCTGTTTGTCACACATCTCATGTCGTTGTAATGGTTCTGATACGTTTCTGAAAAGGACCGTCTCTGTTACTCGCATCAGTCACACCTAGCTGACCTGGCGTCAGTGAACAAAATTGAAATCGGTTTTGTTCGGATTGTTTTTCAACGAGCACCCGGGCATTCAGTTCACCGTTTACGAAGGATGCCGGTCTCGCGGGCCGACTAAACGATGTGGCCACTTTCATCACCTTCCCGCCGAAACGAAGCCGCCCCACAACGGAAATGAAAAAGCGTAGCATGGCACAAGCCAAGCCTGACCATTCCGCTCCACCCACAGGCACAAAAACGTCTCTTCTCGGCGACGGTGCGTGCGGCGCTGTTGGCGGCGCGGCGGAGCCCGGCACGGCAGCGGCCGTGTCGCCCCTCCCCCCTGGCGGGGCGGGCCGGGCCGGGCCGGTTCACCAGAAGACGGCGCGCGAGCCGGCCGGCGCCACACTCTCGACGATGACGGCGACGCGCGCAGTGCCACCGCTGCTGCTGCTGCTGGCCGCCTCGGCCGCCGGCCAGGTGATGTTCGCTGGCAGCTGCCCCCGGCCGCCCGTGGTGCGTCACTTCCAGGCGGAGCGCTACCTCGGCAAGTGGTACGAGCACAGCAACTACTTCGCCATCTTCCAGGTAGGCGGCACGTGCGTGACGGCCACGTACTCGGACGCTGGCTACGGCCGCATCGGCGTGCTGAACCAGTCGCGGAAGAACGGACGGAAGAACGACATCCGCGGGCAGGCGGTACCGGCCGGCAGGCAGGGGGAAGCGAAGCTGCGCGTCAGCTTCCAGGGCACGCCGAGCTTCGGCAGCGGACCCAACTACAACGTCATCGACACCGACTACCACAACTACGCCATCGTCTGGTCCTGTACCGACATGAAGCTGTTCAATGCGCAGATCCTGTGGATCCTGACGCGCGAGCGCTTCCCCGACCCGTATCTTATCAAGGACGTCAGGCGCAAGATCCGCCGCTACGGCCTGGACCCGAGCAAGCTGCAGCGTACGGACCAGAAGAACTGCCCGTACGGTCACTGAGCATGCGCCGGCCGCCGCGGCTGTCGAGCCGGGGACCGCCGCAGCCCGCGGGCCGGGGACCGCGGCGGCCCGGGAGACCGAGGACCGCCGCGGCTCGGGAGACCGGGGACCGCGGCGGCTCGGGAGACCGGAGACCGCGGCGGCTCGGGAGACCGGGGACCACGGCGGCTCGGGAGACCGGGGACCGCGGCGGCTCGGGAGACCGGAGACCGCGGCGGCTCGGGAGACCGGAGACCGCGGCGGCTCGGGAGACCGGGGACCACGGCGGCTCGGAAGACCGGGGACCGCCGCGGCTCGGAAGACCGGGGACCGCCGCGGCTCGGGAAACTGGGGACCGCGGCGGCTCGGGAGACTGCGGTGTAGACCGAGACTGTGACAGGTCGGACGCCGGGGGATCTCCGTCGGCTGCGGGCTGACAATGAGCGGTGTCAGCGCGGCTCACTGTTGCCGGCGCCAGCTGTTGTCGACCAAGCAGTGATGGCAAGTGGTTGATAAGCGGCATGTGGCTTACCAGCGGAATCGTGCTGTGATCACCTGCCCCAACCAGGTCGCGCCGTGATTCCAGGAAATAATTTGCGGGGGGCGTCCTATGGATGCCCACGGCTGGTATTCCAGTGAGGCTAACGTGTCGCGTTTACTGGACATGAATAAAATCGAGGCATTAAACGCTCACGATACATTGTTTCAACACATGGATGCCGTATCTACAGTAAATACACATATTCGTGGGGGCTTCGCGACATGCGTGATGAGTCAGGAGAAAGTCCCTTGTTTCGACGCATTTAGCTAAAAAAGAAAACAATGCCTCTAGGAGTACGTTCACGATGCCTGGGGCACCGACGACAAAGACTGACGCAAGCAACGGCCCAACCGTCGCCCCTGAATACCGAAACTGGCAGCGGCCATCGGCCCGCAGGACCTGGTTTATCCAGTCCCCAGCGTGAACAAGCGCGAGCGAGCGCGTGCGCCGCTCCCACGGCTGGCGACGACACGCCTCCGACCCGGAAATCGGCTCTTCCGTGGAACGTAAACAAACCAATCTAGTGATTTGTAATGCTCGGGAAACAAGGTCATTAGAAAGCACCCGCAATCGCCGGAATTAACGACACATGCACCATGGCTGTGCTGCGCCGAGTGTGACGGGCCATCGGTCTGGCTTCAGTTTCGTTATCGTTCATGTGCCCACTGCCCTGTCTGCCACTCCCTGCCCTACATCCGGAGCCAGGGTCAGCGCAGGGGCCTCCAACGGCTGTCCGTTAGAAGCATACCTCGCTCAGCCATTGCCCGAAAACGATCCAAAATGCATTGGGACACGCCTCGAACGCTCAAAGCACTAACGCCACCAAATGCCTACCAGCTGCTGGATGCTGTTCAGTTGGACACACACCGGCCGCATGAGCGCCTGCGGGCTTCATGCTGTGGCGAGCCGCCACGAGCACACCAGCTCGAGCCGACCACGGAAGGGAGACGGAGCTAAAACAGAGCCGACGCCGCGTCACCGTCATCCACAGCGACCGGAGCGTCCCACTACAAACCAGGCCCGAGCAGACCACGGAGAGCAGGCCAGCTGCCGGGACAGAGAGCCGACGCCGCGCCACCGTCATCAAAAAGGAACGGAACGCCCCACTGCAAACCAAGCCCGAGCAGACCACGGAGGGCAGGTTAGCTGCCGAGACAGAGAGCCGACGCTGCGCCACCGTCATCCACATTGACCGTAACGTGCTTCTACACACCAGCCTCGAGCAGACCACGGAGGGCAGGCCAGCTGCCGGGACAGAGAGCCGACACTGCGCCACCGTCATCTACATGGACCGGAGCGATCTGCCTACTTGCTAACATATGTGAAAACAAACAACTGACTGACGAGGTTACCCAGACACTTCGGGAAAATGATCAAGAGGCCCAAGGACCACGAAATTAAGGGCCAGGGACTAAGGACTCTGAGCAATGCACCCAATTCAGCTGAGATGATCGCCTCCATCAATGCAAAATCAGTTCTGGCTACACATTCCACCTGTGACTACAAAGTGACGTACGCGGCACAGTGCGCATAATTACCACGATGCGTAGCAAGTGTGGTGGTCATAGTGTAGCGTGGTGGTCATGGTGGTCATAGTGCAGCGTGGTGGTCGTAGTAGCCATGGTGTAGCGTCGTAGCCATGGCGTGGCGTGGTGGTCGTGGTGAAGCGTGATGGTCGTGGTGAAGCGTGATGGTCGTGGTGTAGTGCGCCCGTCACGTCCCCCCAACGGCTCCATGTGACGGGGAGTCACACCAGCAGGCTGGATACGGCGAGCCTTCACGCGATCACCACCCGCCAACGGGCGATATCGTACAACTCATCCGAACCCTTGAGGTGAGCGTCACACACGTGGACGGTGCGGGGCAGCCGAGCCGTGGCAGCACGCGCCGCACGTGTCACACGATCGTGGCGGCGCTAGCTGGGCGCGGTCGCGCCGGCCCAGGCCGGTTTGACATCGCCGCGGAGCGCGTACGTCTCGGTCGGTACGAGGGGAGAAACCGGGCGTGAGTGCGGATGACGAGGCGGCGGCTGTTCCGACGGCGCTTCGCATGGTGCCGTCCTCTCCCAGGGGCCCGGCGGGTAAGGCTGGGGGAACGGCAGCCGTCCTCTTCCAGGGGCCCGGCGGGTAAGGCTGGGGGAACGGCAGCCGTCCTCTCCCAGGGGCCCGGCGGGAAAGGCTGGGGAACCGGCAGCCGTCCTCTCCCAGGGGCCCGGCGGGTAGGCTGGGGAACGGCAGCCGTCCTCTTCCAGGGACCGGCGGGTAAGGCGGGGGGGGAACGGCAGCCGTCCTCTTCCAGGGGCCCGGCGGTAGGCTGGGGGGACGGCAGCCGCCCTCTCCCAAGGGCCCGGCGGGAAAGGCTGGGGAACCGGCAGCCCGTCCTCTCCAGGGGCCGGCGGGTAAGGCTGGGGAAACGGCAGCCGTCATCTTCCAGGGGCCCGGCGGGTAAGGCGGGGAACGCAGCCGTCCTCTCCCATCCCAGGGGCCGGCGGGAAGGCTGGCGGAACGGCAGCCGTCCTCTTCCAGGGGCCCGGCGGGTAAGGGCTGGGGGAACGGCAGCCGTCCTCTCCCAGGGGTCCGGCGGGTAAAGCTGGGGGAACGGCAAGCCTCCTCTTCCAAGGGGCCCGGCGGGTAAGGTTGGGAGAACTGGGCAGCCGTCCTCTCCCGGGCCCGACGGGTAAAGCTGGGGGAACGGCAGCCGTCCTCTTCCAGGGGCCCGGCGGGTAAGGCTGGGGGAACGCATCCGTCCTCTTCCAGGGGCCCGGCGGGTAAGGTTGGGAGAACTGGCAGCCGTCCTCTCCCAGGGGCCCGGCGGGTAAGGTTGGGAGAAACTGGCAGCCGTCCTCTCCCAGGGGCCCGCGGGGTAAAGCTGGGGGAACGGCAGCCGTCCTCTTCCAGGGGCCCGGCGGGTAGGGCGGGGGGAAACCGGTATCCGTCTTCTCCCAGGAGCCCGGCGGGTAAGGCTGGGAGAACCGGCAGCCGTCCTCTCCCAGGAGCCCGGCGGGCGAACCTGAGAGGACTGAGGCAGCAGTCCTGTTCAGACACGCACCATTGGGGGAATCGCGGCACGTTGAGATGGGCTCAAGCTTCGCGGTCATTCCGCCTCCTCTCGCTTTGCGACCCTGCAACAGCACACGACTGTTCCATCGCTGAAAACGGTGAAGACAGCCCGACTGAGCTCTCAGGTGTTGCCCCACTCAGGAACACGGTTTTTCCACGTCTACTGTTCCCATATTTAGTTCCTTGTTTAACAATTCTGCCCCTTCGACCTGGCGCACATCTGCACATTTCATGTGGCACCTGCGTGCCCCGTGCAGCCAATAAAGCCAACAAAGAGCATCCTTTCCTTGTCGTTGCTTGTGATTGCTGGCATGGTGGGGCAAGGTTATACTATGCTGTATTGACTACTACATCGGCGAGCATGTGGCTTTTCTTGCACCAATCACTATGACGTGGAGCGCTTGGCTTCTCGAAATAAACATAGGGCGTGGGATGAGGATAACGCCAATGACATAAAGATCCAAGGCAGGGCTTGGGGTTAAGGACACCTTGATGCACAACAGTTTGGGGCACGTCAGTTATTGGGGGCCGACCTCATTTAACTGCAGAGGACGAGGAAATAGCGAGATGGCTGAGAAAGCCATAAAAGTACCATACACGGATAGCATAACTTCGTGCGTTTGGTCCCGCAAGATTCCCTCACATGATTCGCGCTGCTTTGTTCCTTGTAAGGATGCGTGCATAACACGGCGTTTGCAGTGTGCAGCTGCAGTCCCGCGCACTGGTCCTTCCGCCAGTGAATAGCAGCTATCTCACAAGTATCCCAACTGAGACATGTCACCCAAAACGTCAAGTTCTCGGACAAACGTGTTTGCCAAGGATACCCAGATGTTTTCATTCTATATGACTACAAAGCAACGAAATTCTTGGCGATCGCGTGCCTATTACCAACACCGTACACATCACCACTAACTTACCTTTAATGTCAATCAGCCTACCAAGGGTTTAAAAACCACGTTCAGAGCTTACTGTGGGGCCGTCTTGGCAGTCAGTTGAAGTCTTTGCGTGGTCCTGAATGGGAGAAATGTGGCTGAAGGAACGAAAGCCACGAGGCCCAACAATTATGGCCTTAGTTCGAACCACTGGCCAGCCTTCTTCTCTTCGCCTCCGTGCATTGGCTCCTTATGTGCACCAGGAAAAAGGTGGAGAAATCTAGCACAGATCGCTGTGGCTTTCCTGCCAAATTGGAACGTCGACAAATGCGCTAGAACTGAAGAACTCCAAAGCCTCCGCCTCCGCCCGTCTTTTCCACTATTTTCTCTCTCACCTAACTATCACAAATGCTCTTGAGCGGCGAGCACATAAGGTGGGTTTTAAATCCCTTGACAACCTTTTGAATCTCCTCAATTGCCGATATTTCTGTTGCAATGCCGCGAGCACCAACACAAAAGCCTTCTCCAATTCGATCACTCGATAGTCGCGGTGAGGTCAGTCCAAGCCACGACCCATAAGACACGGCGATCGGAGCCGCTCCAATCGGTCTAAACACCAGCCGACGACTGATATCGGCGTATTATGTCAGCGCCACCTGCACAGCAGGTGCTGCTGGCCCAGCACCAGATCCGTCAGCGGCCGTCACCAGCACAGCGGCCCTGCTGGCCCAGCACCAGATCCGTCAACGGCGTCACCAGCACAGCGGCCCTGCTGGCCCAGCACCAGATCCGTCAGCGGCGTCGCCAGCACAGCAGTCCTGCTGACCCAACACTGATCCGGCCGGCGGCCGTCGGCGTCACCAGCACAGCAGCGCTGCTGACCGAGCACCAGATCCGCCAAAAGTGTTGCCAATCCCCGCCGCGGCTGCCAGAGTGATCAGACCAAAGCTGCAAAACGTCACACCAGGGGCTCAGCTTCAGCTGATATGATCAGATTATTCCGCTAATTTAGCGACAATTACCCCGCGAGTTGGCAGCGTCCGTTAGACGGCTTCGAGACATTTCGCGAAATCGGCCCTCAAACCAGTTATTTGTATCGGTGACCCAAAAACGCCGGCAAAACGCCGAGGTTGCGTCCCAATGTGGTTGACCGCATCTTGCGAAAATGTTATCAATACTATCGCAGGTACATAACACTTTTTGTCAGCCTTGTGGTGTTTAATTTATACTCGCTTCTCATGGCAGTCGTCCCTGAGGCTTTACGACACTCAGCTGGTGAGGCTGAATGGCGTCGCCTGCCTCTCACCCAGGCAGGTAAGGCGGGCACCGCAGGGAATCGAACCCCGTACCTCTGGTTTACCAGACACGCGGTGGTTAACGCGAGTATCAGCACTACACTACCGGAACCCTCAATCAGTTCGTCCCCTCTGACCTTCCAAAACGCCAAGCTTACCTTCCCATGTTAGATATCATTATCGCGGGGTCGCGGACGTCAACGCATTGCTCATGGCAGTTCAATAACATGCCGGTGACTGCTCATCTGCACAAAAGTGTGCTTGCACTAATCGCTCCAAGTTTGTAAAAAGGTCGGGCATCTGACAGCTTGGAGCGTCATGGGACGTGCAATGCAAACTCCTGCACTTCGGCAAACTTACATAACCTAGGCAGTTGATCAAGTTGTTGCAACTCCATAACCCAAATCACAGCCACGTGACGCCCAGCATTAACCACGGACTGCACCAGAGCGTTTAAAACAACGGAGCGTCGTTATATAACTGCTTAAGGCGCGTGACGATGGGGTGCAGGTTGGCCGCCTGAGCGAATAATTGCCACATCTCCAGGTGCTCCTTCAAGGTGGCCTACCTTGTCGGCAGTGGCTTAATTGCGAGCAACAAGCTTACATAAGCTGATTAAACAAGAGCTTATGGGCAACAATCGTTCAAATGTCAGCGACTTTCACGGAAGCTTCCAGCTACACCGCGTACCAACGTCTCGGATGACACGACATGATGGAATCGGCGGCGCGAGGGCAAACTGTGGCCCTGTACAGTCTGGACGCAAACATAACCCACATCGAGGACACCACGGGTATAGCAGACGTGACTTATTTTAAAACATTGCCGGAACAAAATGAGCACGATTAGAATTTAGGAAATGAAAGCGTTACAGCGTAGCGCAGAATATAGCCACAATCAAAAATTTCATCGTGTTATTGCCTTTTTCGCTCCAAGGTTCCATGTTTCAAAAACTAGCACATAGATCTCATATCCCACCCGCCCAAAGAACCGGCCTGTCAGAGGACCAGCACCAGCCCAACCTCCTCTATCCAGCCCAAGTCCCTGTTCGAACATCGCCTCGCGCGCGGCAGCTTCGGCGCGACGGCCGAGCAGCGGCCAACGCCCTGATTTGCGTCGCTCGTCAGCTGCCGCCACCGCCGCCGCCGTCGGCGACACGCGCCGTGAAAACGACGGAGCGGAACGGACGCCCGCCACAAAGAACGGGAGAGGAGTACGCTGCGTGGGATTCAAGAGAAAGTGCACGCACTGGCGCTCTGCGGCTGCAACGGGAGCAATCTGACCTTCGCGCGGCAGACCCCAGGCGTCCGTTCGGTGTTCGCAACCTGACGAGAAAAAGCGGCGAAAAGGGCGCAAGTTGCAAAATATGGATTGTATTGCGTCAGGAGCGGTTAGCAGTGGGGTTAGTACGAATGAGCCGCATTACAGGTTTCCCAGCTGTGTTTTGCGCGTCGCAGGAGAATAAGACATGCATTCAGGCCTTCTATCCTCTTAGAGAAAATGCTCCAAACCGCCGAGCGCCGAATTCAGGAATTCGTATGAAGGTCGCACTCTCCCAACGCCCGCACATCAAATGACTCGAAATAAGTTGCATCAGCGATGATTAAACGATCCAGTGTGATGTGCATTACTGTTGTTGGGTGCCTTATCACCCTATGAGTCAGGTTCGCGCATTTAGTCGCATCTGATTTCCAGCCAATGATCGACGGGCACGGAAGCGAAAACGTGACGGTACTGCACAAACAAGAGGACGGAATCGAATGCGTGGACATTGCCGCAGACCAGGTGCTCTCTCACCGCCGGTGCTGACAGTGTAGGCCTGTGGACTGGTGACGTGAACTGTCCAACTGCTCCACGCTGAAGACGCCCGTAACAAATAACGATTCCCAAGCAAAGGCGGCATTGCACCGGCTCAAATACGCCATCTTGGTTAGCTGAATCACAATTCAGTTAAATACGTCAAAATAATAAGTGCAGTGGGCCAGTAGTACTGTCGACCAGAAGCCTAACACCATGGGCTCCGACCACCACGTAGACCGGTTGGATGACATACTGTATACATGAATACTAAATACCGAATACATAAATGCTGATTATTTAAATACTGTATCCTCACCGGTCGAAAACATCACGTCACCGTCTCCCTCATGGCAGCACAAGTCCCGTGACCATTCAAGGTCGCCCTGAGAGTCAACCGGCCCAGCCAACGGCGAGACCACGTGATGTGACGGCCGCATGGGTCACGGCGGACCCAGCCACGCCTGTCGCCTCGGCACCTCGAACCGAGCAACCGCCACTGTCGCTATCAATGCTGGAGGCCTGCCGGCAGCGCAGCCAGCCAAGGGCACGCGAATACGGCATGGATCCAAAAGGCAAAGTAAGGAGGAGTCCGGATCCCGGACGCCACTGGTCTCCGGATCCCCCAGGTTCTCCGATGATGTTCGCTCTCCAAGTCGGAGCCTCGCCGTGGCAACCCTCTCAAAAATGTCCCTGTCTCAGAGTCCAGTCCATGTCCTGTCTCAGAGTCCAGTCCATGTCCTGTCTCAGAGTCCAGTCCATGTCCTGTCTCAGAGTCCAGTCCATGTCCTGTCTCAGAGTCCAGTCCATGTCCTGTCTCAGAGTCCAGTCCATGTCCTGTCTCAGAGTCCAGTCCATGTCCTGTCTCAGAGTCCACTCCATGTCCTGTCTCAGAGTCCAGTCCATGTCCTGTCTCACAGCCCAGTCCATGTCCTGTCTCAGAGTCCACTCCATGTCCTGTCTCACAGCCCAGTCCATGTCCTGTCTCAGAGTCCAGTCCATGTCCTGTCTCAGAGTCCACTCCATGTCCTGTCTCAGAGTCCAGTCCATGTCCTGTCTCACAGTCCAGTCCATGTCCCTGTCTCACAGTCCAGTCCATGTCCTGTCTCAGAGTCCACTCCATGTTCTGTCTCACAGCCCAGTCCATGTCCTGTCTCAGAGTCCACTCCATGTTCTGTCTCACAGCCCAGTCCATGTCCTGTCTCAGAGTCCAGTCCATGTCCTGTCTCGGAGTCCACTCCATGTCCTGTCTCAGAGTCCAGTCCATGTCCCTGTCTCAGAGTCCAGTCCATGTCCTGTCTCGGAGTCCACTCCATGTCCTGTCTCAGAAGTCCAGTCCATGTCCTGTCTCACAGTCCAGTCCATGTCCCTGTCTCACAGTCCAGTCCATGTCCTGTCTCAGAGTCCACTCCATGTTCTGTCTCACAGCCCAGTCCATGTCCTGTCTCAGAGTCCACTCCATGTTCTGTCTCACAGCCCAGTCCATGTCCTGTCTCAGAGTCCAGTCCATGTCCCTGTCTCAGAGTCCAGTCCATGTCCTGTCTCAGAGTCCACTCCATGTTCTGTCTCACAGCCCAGTCCATGTCCTGTCTCAGAGTCCAGTCCATGTCCCTGTCTCAGAGTCCAGTCCATGTCCTGTCTCAGAGTCCACTCCATGTTCTGTCTCACAGCCCAGTCCATGTCCTGTCTCAGAGTCCAGCCCATGTCCCTGTCTCAGAGTCCAGTCCATGTCCTGTCTCGGAGTCCACTCCATGTCCTGTCTCAGAGTCCAGTCCATGTTCTGTCTCACAGCCCAGTCCATGTCCTGTCTCAGAGTCCAGTCCATGTCCCTGTCTCAGAGTCCAGTCCATGTCCTGTCTCGGAGTCCACTCCATGTCCTGTCTCAGAGTCCAGTCCATGTCCTGTCTCAGAGTCCAGTCCATGTCCCTGTCTCACAGTCCAGTCCATGTCCTGTCTCAGAGTCCACTCCATGTTCTGTCTCACAGCCCAGTCCATGTCCTGTCTCAGAGTCCACTCCATGTTCTGTCTCACAGCCCAGTCCATGTCCTGTCTCAGAGTCCAGTCCATGTCCTGTCTCGGAGTCCACTCCATGTCCTGTCTCAGAGTCCAGTCCATGTCCCTGTCTCAGAGTCCAGTCCATGTCCTGTCTCGGAGTCCACTCCATGTCCTGTCTCAGAGTCCAGTCCATGTCCTGTCCCACAGTCCAGTCCATGTCCCTGTCTCACAGTCCAGTCCATGTCCTGTCTCAGAGTCCACTCCATGTTCTGTCTCACAGCCCAGTCCATGTCCTGTCTCAGAGTCCACTCCATGTTCTGTCTCACAGCCCAGTCCATGTCCTGTCTCAGAGTCCAGTCCATGTCCCTGTCTCAGAGTCCAGTCCATGTCCTGTCTCAGAGTCCACTCCATGTTCTGTCTCACAGCCCAGTCCATGCCCTGTCTCAGAGTCCAGTCCATGTCCCTGTCTCAGAGTCCAGTCCATGTCCTGTCTCAGAGTCCACTCCATGTTCTGTCTCACAGCCCAGTCCATGTCCTGTCTCACAGTCCAGTCCATGTCCTGTCTCACAGTCCAGTCCTTGTCCTGTCTCACAGTCCAGTCCATGTCCTGTCTCACAGTTCATGATCAGTCCACAGCACACAACCTCCTACACCTTCCCCGCTCCTTCAGAGGCTTAGCAAGTAGCGTGCGCTGGCCTGCGTCAACAAGAGCCTAGCGGATCGGGATCACAGGTGCCGTCCAGCCGAGCGATCGCGACGGCGACTGTGAGAAAGGCCGGCGAAGGGCGAGGGCAGCCGCACCGGCACTATCTCCCGAACTGGTGCCCAGGGAAAGGGAGCCGCGGAATGCTGCGAGTGGTATCCGGACCCGCCGACCGGTCCGGAAACGACACGGAGCCGGCGCAGGAGGGCCACGGCCCACGATAAGGTGATCCCAAACGCGCAGGGCTTTGCGCAATAGATTCAACAGTGTTCGACGAAACGGTCGAGGGAGAAGAATACTCGAGGCACCTCGCAAGAAATGTGATGCGATGAAAATGCAACTTGCGAAGCGCTGACAGCCTGATTTTGACTCGAAAATCCTTCGGACTAATATCTTCGCTATGCATTGACGGTGCTGCAGTGACGCTGGCCAGTGCATTATTATATGCAGCTAGTCCTGGGGTTTCATTAGAGTATGTTTAACGAGTGCCACAAAATGTAATATTTGGTAGGAAGGGGATGCTATAAAATTGCAAGCGCATCCACATGTAAAGTTAACAAAAGTTGTAACATGCATAGCAACATTTCTCAAAAGATTCATTTATCAGATATGTCTATAAAGGTAGTTGAGCATTTGAAAATTGTTTTCATAGTCATCAATCTAGCAAAGCACCTCCGAGACGGCGCCCTGAACACGAGCGCACTTTTCGAAATTCATCATGACCCACACTTCCTGGTCATCTTGCGATTGGCGTCTGCAGCTGCTGAGCGCGGGGAGACGACCCGCGTCGATCTCCCAGACTACACCGGTTTTGTGAGACACCAGCCCAACTTTCCAACAAAAAACAAACAAAATTATTCTCCGAATGCTGCGAGCTCGAGTTAATTAAAGCATACACCTAAAATCAGCATAGCTTTGCCATAAGTGACATTGGATTCCTGAAACTGCGATTACAACGATTTGATTCCTGCAACATTGGCACTCAACGTGCTGAAATTGGCGGTGACCGTGCTCCTAACTCCAGCACTTAGGTTTAACTTGCACATGCCACACAATCCCTCCCACAACGTCGCTGCTACCCGCGGACGTTCAGGGTAACACGACTTGAACAACTTCCTTTCTACGCATGTTGTGCTTTGTTAGTGCTACCTGGTCTATTATCTGGCGCCTTCAAGGAACAAAAACTAGTTTTCATTTTGTGCCCCGGCACTCTAAAACACGACTGTTGAGACTCCTTCAGACTGAACCAGACACACTGAACCACGGAAGTGAACAAATACGTTGGCTACGTAGATAGCCAGCATGCCAGCACGTGCAGACCAGCCACCGCCGCGGCCCGATCCCGTCCGAGGCGCTGCCACCCGCAGATGGGTGCCGCCGGCAGCTGGAGACCGACCCAAAGCATACAGCGACACTCTCAGTCTGGGGCGGTCGACAGGCAGGGCCGAGCGCGGCGCAGACATCGCCGCTGGCCCCTGCGGTACGCTCGCCCGGACGTCCGCGCAGAGGCGTGCCCAGGCCGCGACAACAGCGGCGCGCTTTCCGGTCGCCGTCGCGCGCGGCCGGTGTGCAGCTTGCTCTTGCCGGCCTCATGATATCCGTCACGCCACACCGCGCGGCGAACCCAGGCATGCATCGACGGCAATACGGAGACAACACAAAGCCCACACTTACGCCACAGCGCGTCGATTTGCTGACGCATCAGCGGGGCTGGCCGTTACGCAGTCAGCCAGTCTGACCGGCGGGCGTGGCACGCACTCGGAGCGGCGGAGCGTGCCCCCCGTCCCCCTCCAGTCGCGCCGCCGAACACCAGTATCGGAAGGTTGAAGCGGTCCCGAGCTGCTCCCAATACTCCGCACGGACGTCTGCCGGGCTATTACAGGAGTTGTCACCGGCGTCCCCTGCATCGGCGCATCAGGCGCCAGCCGGGCCGACGCGGCGCGGGCTGCGAGCGGCTCGAGAACGGCGACGGCGACATCTGCTGGACGTCCGCGCGGCGGCGAGATCAGCGTTCGGTGGTCGCGGAGTCCCCGTGGTCACGCGCGCGGTCCTGATGCTGCAGCTGAAGCATCCGGCCATCGACCGAGCGACCGGCGCGGTCTTTGCTCGACCGAGCGACCGGCGCGATCTCTGCTCAGCAGAGCGACCAGCGTGGTCGGTACTGACATTGAACACTTGGGGCAGCAATCGGTGATCGCTAGAGAACCGACGAATCCCCCTTGTACGGGCGAACAGGCTGAAGTCAGCAGTAAGCCCAATTTCCATGCCTCACGACTTTCCATCTTGCACGCAGAGAGTGCCTTCAACCGCGCATTGGTCTTGTACCATCGGCAGTTTTAACGAAGACAAGAAGTCGGCGACCACCTTAATGAGACCGAGACAAAGTCTCCCATCCGTTCTAACCGCAGACAGGCCAAGCCGCTCTCACAGCAGCTGGTGAAGGTGAAAAAGGCCGTCTGACAGCAGGTGGTTGCGACCAGAAAAACAGCGCGGCGTGAGGAAGCTAGCTTCGGATCAGCAGGGTCTAGCACAAGCCACCAGTGTTTGCATAGCCAACACTAGCTCAGCTTCTGAAACTCAGTTTTCCGTTTGTAATAAACTGAGTTCAGCTACTGTCGAAACTCGGTTTGCTTCTACTGCCACCGCCGGCACGCACCAGGCAGCTCCGTAGCCGGCCGGAGCCGCAACAAATAACGAGCCGCTTGGTGGCGAGCGACCACCAAGCTGGACCGGGCCAGGACGAGTGCGGGACGAACGCGGGCCGGCCCGGGACGAACGCCAGGCGAACGCGGGGTGAGCGCAGGACGAGCGCCGGGCGAGCGCGTGCCGAGCGCGGAACGAGCCGTGAAGGGCAAATGACGAGCACAGAACGAGTCGGAGCAAGCGCACGACGAGCCGAGGCGAGCGCGGGGTGATCTCGCGACGAGCACGTGGCGAGCACAGGACGAGCAGGGAGGAGCGAGGGGAGCGCGGGACGACCTCGGGACGAGCGCGGCACGGTGCGGCACGGACACCGCCGGTCACCCCTGTGCGGACCGCTCGCGCAGAGACGCGTCCCGGCCACAACAGTGGCGCGCTCTCTGGTCACCGTCGCACGCGGATGACGCACAGCTGACTCGCCACGGTCTCACCGGCATCCTTGGATCATTGGCGGTGGCCGAACGCATTTTCAGTGAATGGGCAGATTCGATCGACATACTCATGGTATGACAAATGGACGGATAAATTGCACCGAAATACCATGGGAAACAACTATGACATCGGGGGGAGGGGGGAGGGGAAGGAGGAAGACGAGTAGGTCATTCTGCAAAACAGCGTAGGCCTATCCGAGTAAAACGAATAAACAACATCTACCCAAAGCACCGTTCACTCCTCACACCAATCCTCCATCCACCTCTCCAACGAGCGCCCCACGCCGCGCCTCGATCTCCTCACATCCGGAGGCGTGCCCCGGGTCTGGGATCGTGCCGCGGCGCAGCACGCACGGGCCCCGACCGCCCGATCCGGGCCAGCGGGCCGGTTTCTCCCGGTACTGGCTTCGCCGCAATGGACAGATGTCCGTCGTCGTTAATGCGGTGCAGTGTGCCAGTGCAGTGGTGTGCACCAACCACCACCACCACCACCAACGGTGGTGGCTCACAAACGCCGGTGTGGGCAGAATACATCCGGGGCACAGATGTGGACAAGATATTGGGCCGCCACGCAAAAAAAGCAAATCAACATCATACGTAAACATTTCATTTATCTTGTATATCCCTTGGCTACTTGATCATTACGGCTTGAGGCCGCGTGACTGCACGGTCATCTAGCATCCAAACACCGTTAAAATATAGGTGAGCACCAAATATTAGAACGTAGGCTTCTGGCATTAGGGTCAAAGCCGAATCCAAGACAATGACATGAAGCCGACGTCGAGGACGCGGCCGGCACCTTGAAAACTTGGAACTTAGAAGCTGAAACCGAAACCAGTGGCTCCATAATTCTAAAGCACGGAACCGAATTCGAATGCCGAGGTTTCGAACTTTGTACACGAGAATCCCAAGCCGCAGACTCTGGTTTCAACCCTTGAGAGCCAAAGCCAGGCCAAACCAAGTACTTCAGCATCACAAGGCCAAAGCCAAAGCTAGCGCACAGCGTGTTTGCACAACCCAAACTCTTTTGGCATCTACTAGGATAGGAATGCTTAGGATTATACAATATCATTGAGGTTTTGGGGCATGCTTGGGACGAGGAGTCATCTTCAAGGCTGGAATATTTTTCCTCGGGGGTCTACTGTCCTACTCTGACGTGTAAGTACGTCAACAGCATTACGGACAAAAAATCATCGGTCGGCGACATGTGTCGACTGCTCACGAAATGACGGGCCGACTCTTTACCCAGGTGTGGGAGGCAGCCACGAAAACTTGTGTGGCATGCAGGGATGGTAGGACGGACAGGACGGGCAAGACCGAAGTCGAAATCAGCTGTTAAAAGCGACACAAAACTGGAGCAGACACATTCCATCTAATACTGCATGAAACTTGAGCCCTAAGCATCTGACCTAACTGGGATGGCACGTGGCTGGTGGCAGTGGCCGCTTAAGGTCCGATGAGGTCAGAAGGATAGGCCGCCAGAACAGAGGTATGTTTAATGTTCACCATACATTCTACCATTGAAATTGGATCTCATGCTTTGATGATGGTGCCAGGTTTTCTACAACCACTGCTTAGTTGAACTCTTGTCCCAGAAATCCATCCAACTAAAACCTTAAAAACAGTTGGGACTAAATCTAGGAGAATAATCATAATTCACCAAAATATGGATACACCATGTGGTATACTTGGTATACTTCTTTACTACTAACCACTGGTATACTAAAGGTCTGTTATCATCTAATCATAACAAACAATGCATGTAGTAACATAGCACTTTGAAGCTATTTGTGGATGCATCAGTCTGTGAAGACTAGAACAACCCAACCTAAAAAAAACATTATGTCCCTATGGTTACCTGCCTCCAATGACTGCATCACAGCTGCCACTTGTAAGTTTTGCAAACAACTCTCATCCCTGAACATGCCTGAAAGGATACGCCTGGTCTATGGTGTCCTTGGTGTAGATCTTGATGGAGCTGGACTGGAGGGGATCAGCCTGGCTCTTGGACTTGCCGCTCAGCTTGGAGCGAACCATGACCTCCAGCCGGGCATCAGTGAGAGCTGGACGACCATGCTCTGATGAGTAGGCCACCCAGCCATACACTAGGTCCTCTGCAGACAGGTGGTGTTCCTTGCAGAGAGAGACACCTGTTGGGCAGACAGGGGGCTGCTTCAGAATTTCTATGAACAGCCAGAACCTACATAAATGAGGTGCAACTGCAATGCATCACAGTCTAACAATGGCGTCAGCTAGCCCAGGCCTGTCACCCAAAGAATTGACCAATTAGCCAGCCAGGTAACTGCATAATATTTAGACAGCTTGCATATTCTTTGAGCACTCATGCACAAACACAACTGTAAAGACCTTAACTGGGCATGTCATCTCAGCAGACCATATGAACACTATATAAACACAATATATACAAAATATGAACAAAATGTGAACACAATATAAAAAACTCAATGTGACAATACAAATCTGATGCAATGTAAGCATGGGTATGCATGATGCAAACAAATCAACAGAGAGATCCAAACTACAGCAACAGCCAGTTTTTCCCACCACATAATTGCAGACCACAACAGCAGCAACAGCATGCAAACACATCAGAGGGACTCATCTGAGCTTCATTGTGATTAGGTTACTCTTACATTTGGAGAGCGTATCCTTCGTGACATTAATGCAAAAGTTCCCGAACTCTTCATTAATTTCTTCTGAAAGAGGCATTTTTGCTTACTCTAAGCAGGCTTGCGGTTACACTGTGCCGCCAGGCTTTAAAAAACGTAACAAACGCACAACTCACAACCGCCAGCACGTTGTTTACTTTTCAGGCGGGCATAACGCTGGCCTCCTCACTCCAAAGCGCCACGATGCCCAGGGAATTTGGCGCCAAATGTTATTGCCCGCATATGTTTACAAATGTCTCAAAAAACACGGAGTGAAAACATGTGTTTGAAATAAATCTATCTCTGACAAAATAGATGTAGTATTTTTATGTGCCCTGAAATATTTTAAAGCCAAAATTTTTCTAATGATTCATCGAAGTGAGGAATACCATGATAATGAATTCAACTCTAAAAATCGAAGGCCTCGTCGTGAGACAATTGCACGCCGCCATTTTGCCCTGAAATCTTCCGGTACGGTGGACTTAATTCTATGAAATATTTTACGTCACAATGACGTCAAATATTCTCTGAATATGGGAGAACTTCTGTATTTGTAAATTATACGTCATATCAAATAGTTTTACACAGGTGATATATACTCCTGTGTTGAATTCAAAATGAACAAATGCGAAGTTCACTGTCATGTTGCACATCCGAAATTGGTAGCTGGACGGGCAGTGGGTTTGTTGGGTGACGCAACGGAACTGCTTACGTTTTCAGATATGAATGGTATATAACTGCACAACCTGTGCGTTGTGTTTACTATTTCGCTGGTGCTGATGGCTTGTTGCGGCCGAAGATTGTAGATGGGTGTGTGCGGAAGACTGGTGTAATTAAGGCCGGACGCTGGTGAGTTAACTATTTCTAAAAAACTTGTTGAGAACAGCTCATGCACTCAGTCATTCATGAAAAGGGTATGTTGTCCCTTGCTAACGAATGTTGATGCATCATTGCTTCTTGGTGTCTGTAGCTAATTGTTTCTGGGATGGTGGACTGAGGGGTTCAATCTCTCATGCAACCAAAATTTATGGGAATCAGTTGTCTCATTTGCATTTGTCAGCTCAGGATAGCATAGCTGTGTAGCCTATCCTGCAAAGAATTCATCTGCTATGAAGTGAGGTCGGTGCACTGATTCTAGAAGACACTTCTGTCAAAACTAGATGTGGGCGAAATATGTTGAAGTTTTAACATTGCTGCAAACACTGCTTTAGGAGCACTACCATAGCCATATAAAAATTCCTTGCAGTATTGGCTCCGATCACCAGACTTGTGGCTCCTGGAGCTATTTGTGAATGCACTGGAGTTGTTTTTGGGATGTCACTATTATGCAGAGTCACTAGTAAGCAGGACCTGTGAAAGAGTCACTTTTACATTTTACAGCATAGACTGGGGCAAGAAACTGTGGGTGACATTACATTATTGGTGTTATTTACTGGCACATATTGCAGTCCAGTCTGCTAAGAATATCCATTGTGTTATGCTGTTATACAGTGTTAATGTGCTGGACCTATAGTGTATGTGCACTTCACCTAGACTGGGCCAAATTGTGCTTAAATTTAGTTTTTTCCCATTAAAATTGCTTTTGAGCATAGTTACTTCAATTTACCCTGTCACTGTTTCTATGAAGCATTGACTAGTTCAGAAAGTTGCTGTTCGTGTTCATGAAATTTAAGGTTTGGGAATTATAGTGTGCAGGTCTTGAAATTGTTTCTAGTAGGTTCTTGCTATCCTAGACACAGTAAGATAATTTGGCTATTATGCAGTTTGAGCTTGAGTGCATTTTCCAGTCTGCCTTTAGTCTGGGAAATATTCCTTGTGGTCTAATTTTCCATGCAAAATAAAACCAATGCTGATATTTTGGCATAACGTGAGACATTTGTTGGCATGAGTGTTTTTTTGTACCACATCTCACTTTGCATGCCTATTTTCTTTTTATTCTGTGCAGTCTTCTGTGCAGTAATTGTCTTTGAGTGGCAGAGCACACCCAAAGCTTGTGAGCATCCTGCAGAGAATCTGTCCAACATTACAGTATGTTTGTGATTTGGCTCAGTAAACAGTAAATATGTAGGCAAACAGGGATTAGATCTGAACACAGCACATGTACTCAATTTTTTCAAGGAAATGAGAGAGTAGCAAGTTGATGTGGCCAAGCACATTTATCATAAATTTATACAAGTTCAAATAAGTGATAGTTCATGGTGTCAGGCTTCTTGATTATTTTCCTTTGTAATGTATCTCACTCTGCTTGGTTGGCTATCAGACTACTGAACTATTAGCTTGTATTCTGGTATGCCTATCTATTTTGTCATATCAGAGATATCCAGATGCCGGATTGATTAGTCTTGTGTAAGAGGATGGGGTGAAGGGCAACAATGAGCCCCAATGCAAAGATGCAATGGTGTGAAAATATCCATGTGTCTTTCACTAAGGTTGCTGAGCAAAGCCACCTGGAGGATGCATGTGATGTCACAGTGGTAGATAGGTGGCCTGCTGGGTTTTGTTCATGCAGAAGTATTTACTTATCCTTCTTTGCTCCTGTTTTACAGTTGCATTGATGTGGTTTGCATGACCTGGGTTTAAAACCACTGGTGTACCAGATTATCAAAATAATGATTGTCTCAATATTTGACACCTGGAATAAAATGTTGTGAGTCTCTGATTTTCAATGTTCTCTTCCATGCTGATCCCAATTTTGGGCAAGTTTTGTTCTTCAAATCTAGAAGCCAAACCACCAAGGTGACACCTTTTATTTCTGTTTTCTATATATATATTTATTTCTGGACCAATCAAATGCACCGCAAGCACCTTCACTATATCTCACTGGCCCTTTTTAGAGCCAAATTATTTTGACCAGCATGCTGTCTTTTCTGATTTGATTCATTTAGGGGATGATGATAATTGCACATGATATCATAAGGAGACAACACTTGCATCTTTTTCTGCCCCGGAACACATACCAATATTTGTAAAGCAAGGTGCGTAGTATGAGTATGAGTTTGATGGCACGTCAATGTCACGTATCTAAGAAGTTGAAGCCTAAGGGTCCACTGAATAATTCCAGTATTGTGACATTGTGCCAGCCTAGTTACATTGATACTTTTATCAAGCTGTATACCAATTGTACTGAACCTGGCCTGAATATGCAGTCTTACCATCAAGGACACTGTAAATAGGTAGATGCCATAAGACCTGCCATATTACATCAGTGTTCCAATATCTGGCCACATGGGTGGCAGGGATGTTGATGTTTTTTCATACTACACCCCCCCCCCCCCAGCCTAGGGGCTCACTGCCTGTTGTTCCCCCCCCCCCCCTGCTCAAAATCAGCCCATCAGCATTGAACCAGGTGGCTGTTAACCTGGCATCCAGGCACCTCAGGCTTGGCAAATAGGCTGGGGCAAGTGACATGTCTTGGTTCAGGATTATAGGGTAACAGATTAGTACCAATAAATTGGGGGGGGGGGGTGTGCTGGAAGGGCCAGGCTGCTTGTAGCATAAATTTATATTTATGTCCTGCATGGCCCACTGGATGAATTTAGGAATGTTGTGTTACATGCACCATATGACCAGGCCAGTCGGTCTACCCTAAAACCCAAATCATCATCAACAAACATACAATATTCATGCAATGTTTGCTGTTGCTGGCCTGAGAAGTCATGTTTTGGTTAAGGCCAACTGAGAATCAGGATGATGGATGGTGGTAAATTTGTTTTTGGTTTGTGCTTTTAGATCACAAACTCCAATGTGGCATGCATTTTGCCTATTGGAAAGAGCACTGTTGATTTTCAGCAAATTTCCCTCCATCTCTCTGACATGACATGGCAGGGAACAGCTCTGTGCACTTCCATGCAAGCAGTGCCTTTATTCAAGGATTGAGATCAAATGCACATGCTTGGTTGATTATGGAGAAGCCCCAGCTCTCTGCTGCTGAATCGTGGGAGCATGCAGGGGGAATCCAACGTATCCAGTGAAGCAGAGTAAATAGCAGAGTAGTAAAGCAGAGTAAAACACAGTATAATTACAGCAGTGAAACAGAGTATAGCAGAGTAAGTCCCACAGCTCAGGGTGTGCTGCACCACTGACCACAGTTCTCTGCCCAACCCCAACACCGGACAGGGCGGGCGCGAGTGGTCGCCAACACCGGACAGGGCGGGCGCGAGTGGTCGCCGGACAGGACAGGGCAGGCGCGAGTGGTCGCCGACACCGGACAGGGCGGGCGCGAGTAGTCGCCGGACAGGACAGGGCGGGCGCGAGTGGTCGCCGACACCGGACAGGGCGGGCGCGAATGGTCGCCGCGCTACGGATCGCCGGCACCGCTCCAAACCTTCGCGCCGTCGCCTCCAGGTGGCGGGCGGTGGGGCCATGGAGAAGTTCACGTTCAGCTTGCGCAGCCCGCTGGCCAAGCGGCTGGATCGGCTGTCCAACGGCCACGGGCCCGGCTACCTGGACTACCTGCTGGAGCAGCACGCGCCGGAGACGGACGGTGCCGGCGAGCCGGCACCCGAGCCGCGGCCCGTCACCGACTGGGCGCCCAAGATTGGCGTCGACGACCTCACCAAGAGCATCGAGATCGACGTCGGCTCGCAGGTGCGCCGAGCGGCGCCGGCGGTGAAGGGACTGCCAATGAGAAGCGGGATGATCAGGCTGTGATGTGGGAGTGGTTTCATTGCTTTTTGTGTGGTGGCTTACCTACTTTTGAAACCAATGCACACAGTGTGTCTATATTTGTTTGATATTTGCATGCATTAGTTGATCTAGGTCGTAGGGCCGCAGGTAGATGTGGGTGGTGGTGTAGATGTAGTTAGAAGATGGTGTAGACGTAGTTATATAGATGGTGTGCATGTAGTTACTTGGTGTGAGGACGGTATGTGAGGATGACGATTGTATGTAGACCTGGCGGTAATAGTTCGGAATATGGCGGACGATTTAGCCCCGCGCGCTGCAGTAGACCTATCCGAACGCTCCGCCCCTCGGTGCCGCGCCACCCCGTCCTCCGGAGTCCGCACCCCCCCCACCCCCCCCCCCCCCCCCCTCTCCCCGGCGGCGGTGACCGCCCCGCCCCCGCGCCACCCCGTTTTCCGGAGTCCCGCCCCGCCCCCGCGCCTCGGTGCCGCGCCACCCCCCGTCCTCCGGGGTCCCCCTCCCCCCCCCCCCCCCCCCCGCCGGCGGCGACCGCCCCGCCCCGGCGCCCCGGTGCCGCGCCACCCGTCCTCCGGAGCCCCGCCCCCTCCCCTCCCCCCGGCGGCGGTGACCACCCCGCCCCCGCGCCTCGGTGCCGCGCCACCCCGTCCTCCGGAGTCCCGGCCCGCCGGCGGCGGCTAACCGCCCCGCGCTGACGCCGACAGGTGATCGTGGTTAACCTGTCCGACTTCTACAAGCCGCGAGACGCTGCGCAGCTGTTCGGCGCGCCGGCCGACGAGGTGGCCAACGGCGCCGCCAGCGGGCTCGATCTGCTCGCCTCCACGGCCAACATGTACCGCAGCCGCGGCGGCGGCGCCGGCGGCAAGAAGTCGCAGGCCTCCAGGTGCGCCGCGCCGCCCGGACGCGCGGCTGCAGGCGCCCGGCGAACGGCCGGGGTGTGCCGCGCGTGGGCGCGGCTCCCGCTCAAAGTGTAGTGCAACGCTGTCGCGGTTAGAGCTTCCACATCCTGTACAGTATGCTGTGCAGGGTGACAGTATTTCAGCTGAGAAGGCGCATGCTAGTTCCCAAAGCATCTGCCATGACGCCTGCGATTAGACTTGCATGTCACTGGCTGTGCCGGCCTGAAGGGCACGCCGCCGTCGCCAATTCACACCACCTGACCACAGCGCATCAAAGCAGCGATTGTCACCCGGGACCCGGCGTGGTGTGGTGGTCTGCGCGCGTCGCACCAAGCCCCCAGTCGCCGTGCTCACGCGCCGCCCGCCGCCTTCAGGTTCACGTGCGCGCTGTGCCAGACGCGCTGCGGCACGCAGGTGGCGCTGCGCGTGCACTACGGCCTGGTGCACGGCCAGCAGCTGCACGGCTGCCGGCTGTGCGGTCAGTCGTTCATCCGGCGCCGCGACCTCGACAAGCACGAGTGCGACGAGGAGGAGCAGGCGGAGCCGCCGCGCGTGCCGCCGCTCGTCGTCCGCACGCCCAAGGTCGGTCGGTAGGCCGGCCAGCCGGGGCTCCGCGGTCAGGCTTTGGCGTGGGCCGTCGTTGGCAGGAGTTGCTGATTGTTTTTGGTTGTGTTGTATGTTGTTGGTGGTTTTGTATGTGTTGAAACAGACCGGTTTGCGCTGTGCAGACGAAAGTAGGGGAGGCGGACATACGTTTGTGTCTACGAGCGTTTTCCACCAGGCTAATGACACATAACCCTGACATGACCTGCCCTGTTTAGTGGTTGTACTGCAGAAGCAGCAGCTTGTCAACTTAAGGACACTGAACCCCAACCTAACCTGGCCTGACCCCTATGCGCCGCAGGAGCAGCAGCCTCGGCGTCTGGAGGACACGAGCTCGGATGAGGACGACCCCCGGCCGCGGCCGCCGCCGCCCCGCCGGGCGCCGCCCGCCGCCCAGAACAGGAAACGGCAGGATGGTGAGTCTCAGCCAGTTCCAGCAGTGCATCATCCTGGCAAGTTCTGGGTCTCATAAGCTCAGTATCTGCCTGCGTAGATCGATTTTGCAAATATCGGTCCCCCATTTCTGTGTGGAAGGAGTGACACAAGAGCTGCTAAGTGTATTTGCCGGCATGATCGCGCGTGCGCTTCGCCGGCGTCGCCCTGACTGCCGCGCCGCTGTCTGACGCAGCCGCCGGCAAGAAGGAGGCGTACGTGTGCCGCGTGTGCCAGTCCAAGTTCCGCGACCCGCAGTCGGTGTTGCAGCACCTCAAGCAGTTCCATCGGGAGCATGCCATGAAGGCCTGGAGCAAGTTCCAGGTGGGTGCGCTGCTGGCGGCCGGGCGCGTGGGCTCGGTATTGGAGGGGCGCTGAACCTCAGCCGCAGTATGTCCGATTGGTAGTCGAGGGTGTTGTAAACGCGAGACATGCAGTTCGCTTGTCTTCTGTTTCTCACAGTAGAAACCGTGAGAGAGGCGTGGCGCTTTTGGCCGCAAATTTGGTGTGTGCCACAAAATAACCGTAGCATGATTGTTATTATTTGCTCACCATTGTGTTTGTGCCTGGGCAGGTAATTTGATGTATTGGTCAATTGTCACCGCCTGCTTAATGCACATCGTCCAGCATCCTCCAGCTTCAGCGTTTCCGTCACTGGGGCAGCGTCCCCGCCGGCTCTCGCCGTTCGCTCTGCGGCCGCACGTGGCGTCCACCTCACCCTCCACCCTGTGGCCGGCAGGAGAACCTGCGCACGCGTCAGCCGGAGCCGGCGTCGGGCCGCGGCCGCTGGTGGCCGGGGCGGCGGCGCCGGCGCCGGCGCCCGCTCGGCCGACACGTTCGCCGTGCGCTCCGTGACGGGCGCGCCGATGAAGCTGAAGCTGTCGCGCTCGCAGCAGCAGCAGCAGCAGCTGCGCCGGCTGACCACCGACGACCCGGACGAACCGGAGGAGTACGCCGTGCTGCCGTCGGAGATCCCGGCGCTGCGACCCGGCCAACGCGACCCCATCTACCACCAGACGCAGTACCGCGTGTACCAGCCGCCGGACCCGCCGCCGCTGCCGCCGGCCAGGTCAGCTGGTCGCGCCGCGCCGCAGACGGCTGTGTGGCGGGGGCACAGGCGAAGCAGTGTGGCGATGACGGCCTTTTGTGGAGTATCGTGCTGATGCTTCTCTTAATATCTGTCATCCGTTTTTGGGGGCGGCCTAGACTGTTCGGGATGTGCAGGGCGTGGGACAGCCATAAAGCCGTTACGACCGGCGCGGGTATGCTGTTGCTCTACTCTGCGTGTGCGCATAAACAAAACTTGAATTGCCACGCATACGCAGTTCATAAATTGAAGCTGTGCATTGAGTTATGCTTAATGTCTTTGTTTCACCACCCACCTTTCCTTCATTCGCCTTTCCATCTTCCACCTTGCCATCATCCACCTTTTTATCATCCATGTTCCCACCATCCACCTCTTCACCATCTGCCTTCCCATTACCCACAGAGACCCTCCCTCAGTTTCCATATTGTGAACCTTTGTCGAATTTCCCAAGAGATCTCATGGTTACCGATCACTGACCCACCAGCTGTTTGGCCGGGCTGTGACCTTGCTATCACGTGAGATGTTGCCTGCGTCTAAACCTGTCAGCATGACTTGATGGATGCGGTTTGAGTCACGCCTGTGGTAGTGTTCTTCAGTTCCCGGACATGTGACTCCCATCACCGCCCGTGCTCGCCCGTCGTTCGCACCGCGTGTCCCGGCTACCCCCGCCGGGCGGGGCGCCCCCCCCCCCCCCGTGGCCCCGCACCCCTGCCGCGGCGCCAGTATGGCTGCCTGACCGGCGTGTCGCCTCCAGCAGCCCGCCGCTGGACGTGGGCCCGCCGCCAGCTCACACCTCGCCCGGCTACGTGACGTGTGGCGTCTGCGGCGGCACCAAGTACTACACCTACACGGACCAGTGCCGGCTGTACGACTCGTACGCGTGCGAGGCCTGCCGCAAGTTCGTGGCGCGCCAGCCGGTGACGCAGCCGGTGCAGTGCCAGTTGGGGCTGGGCCAGTGTCACATCCCGGTGCTGGTGCCGCGCCACGCGGCCGATACGCGCTGCCGCGCCTGCTGGCTGAAGCGCAGCCTGATGGCCTTCAACATGCCGCAGGAGAAGCACGACAAGCTGCGCGAGTGTCTGCCGCCCAGCCTGCGCGACACGGTGCCCGTGTGCGCCGACAAACCGTACAAGGAGACGGGCGTGTGCGAGCGGGACACGCTGGAGTGAGCGGCACGACGGCGCCGCCGGCGGCGGGGGCGAGGCCGGCTGACCCGGCGGCGGCGCCGCCAGGGGGCGGAGCGGCGGCGCCGGGGCTTCGACGAGGCCGGCGCCGCCGCCGGAGGCGACGCCGGCTGACCCGACAGCGGCGTCGGTGGGACGGCGGACGGCGCCGCCGCCGGAGTGGAGTGGAGTCAGTGTGGAGACCACTGTACAAAGCCTAGGTGTAAGATGAGTCCCGGTGACGAGCGGCTACCTTCCACAGCGTGCGCGGCAGGCTGTCGTGGGCGGGGCGCCTTCGCCGCGCGGCGGAACTGGCGCGTTGCGCGGAGGGTGGTTTCGCCAGGTGTGTTTGTCGAGACCTTCCGCTGTTTTGATGGGGCTGAAATGGGAGCTGTTCGAGGTCTTTGTTGAGTGGTCATTTACCATGCTGGTTCATTCGCAGATTTTCATTGGACGACGGCAGTTACCAGAAGTGCATGAATTGAATGCGTGATTCTCCGGGAAAACCTCCGAACTGCCCTGGCAGTGCTGTATGAAATATGCAAAGTTGAAATGACGTCACACTTTCCCGGCCCTGTCGTTGGTTTTTTTATTTGGAGTGGCTGATACTGGGGTGAGTCGCGAGTGATTTTTAAAGCTACGTTACGCTGCATGTGCGCCTAAGCAAAACACGAATTGCCACGTATATGCTTAGCATTGTAATGACGATCCTTGTCAGTGCCGTAATAAACCCACGAGCGTGACCTCTGACCTGACCACGAGGTACTCGTAGCTGGCGTCGTGCGACGAATACGGGCCATTGCTCGCACCAGCCCACCGTCGCACTTCACTGGTTTTCGGTTATCTTGAAGGAGTGGCTTGAGCTTGGGCGGCAAGCGTCTAGGCCGGGAGCTGGTCACCAAAGCCGCCAGCGGGTGGATCGTGTTGGATGCAGCCAGGGCCGCATCTGGCCGGAGTGCCTCGTCCGTGGCGACGCTGCCACAAGTGTTCGCGGTTTGCGTGGGGATTTGTCGACGAGGGCGTGATCATTCGCGCTGGCGTTCCAGGATCTTCCCCAAACCACTCTGGCTGCTGTAGACGTAAGACGAGATTTAGACCGCGATTTGGACGTTGAACGATCGGGTGGTGCTCCGTATGCCAGATGTTCGCCGCCTGGGATTCACTGGGGCCGGTGTCGCTGGTGATTGTAGCAAACGAGGAGACCCAGACCGACCACTCCGTATTGAGGCTGGTGCCGGTGCGGGCACCTGGCCTTCCCACAGCGCTCTGTTGCCGGATGTAAGCTTTTAGCATCGGTCAACTAGATTCGCAAAAGCGACTCCGAAAGAGGACGGTATAACGGCGACTCTGAAGATCACTACCACGCCCACTTCATTTTGCTGGTCCTCAGTCGCTGCTTAAATCAGCTAGTTGGGCCAACAGGCAGTTTATTTTTCACCAGCTTCCACACTACACATAGATCCAACTGAGTTTCGTTACCACACGCCCGCCACAGTCCGCAGGCGGCACACCATACCCTGGCATTCAAGCGAACACAACACGCTCAGTCACCGGTGCAGCAAGAGCGGAGTCGGCTAGCCGCCCCGGAGGCGCAGAATACAAGCGTCACTGTCATACGCGCAGCTCAGGAACCGCTGCGAAACGTTCGCGGCGCCAAGATGCTTTCCTGTCGACGTGCGGAACATCATGTAGAAAACTGCCGCCCCCAGTTGCATCTCTGCCCTGCCGGGCATTTCGGCTGCTGGCTTCGCGTTATGGTCTACTTGTAAGTTTGTTTCCGTTGAAACGGCATGCAATGTTAAGTTACTACATTATATCTCTCGTTCTCATATCACAGAAAAAGGCTTTCTGTCATAAACAACATGGTTTTCTTAAAAAGGCTGTGAAGAGTTCCAGTTTTCACAACACGATGTGACAGTCCCAGGTCAAGGAATATCACTGCAAATGATTTCTGCATATGGGGGGAGGAGGCGCAACATGCTCACGAAACCATAAAAACCGTTAAGATGTTAGACATCGATTTCAAGACGACTACATTAGGACCAGTGTTTTAGTTGGCATGCTTTCGTTTTGTTTTCACGGCCAGTCATCTTTTTTAGTTCATCGTTCTAGTCAGCAAAACATGGACTGAACTTCAACTTAAGCATTTTTACATGAACACCAGGGTTCGTGAAGGTTTCTCAGAAACGTGTAAATAGGTAAAAAAATACCAATGACGTGTCGGAATTGTCCACGTCCCAGGTCGTCTCTAACACAGAAATTGGCGTCAAACATGAGCCAGCCAGTCATCAGCGCATGTTCAAGCTAGGCCTGACCCTTATTTACACCCACTGCCTTTCAAGAAGCGCAGAAAATCCGGTCCGATCGGCCCTGCCATCTGCCAAGAGCCACGTCACCACCAATTCCAGACCTCCGATCCTCACGACAGCAGCAGCTCTGGCGGCTCAGCTGCAGCGCCTCTGACGGAACGATCGCAGCACCTCTAGCGGCGCGACCACAGCGCTCCCACCACCGCGACCCCAGCGCCCCTGGCGGCAAGACCGCAGCGCCCCTAGCGGCGAAGCCTTGCCGGCGGAGCACGGGCGGCTGACTTCTGTGCACGGCCCGCCGCCGGCTTGTTGCTGGCGATCGTGGCGCACTTGGGCACGTGTCGGTCGGCGGCCGCTTCGCTGAAGCGGCGGCCGCAGTGTGGACACGTGACGTAGTCGGACGTGTCCATGGGCGGCGGTGGCGGCAGGTCCTCCAGCTTTCCGCCGGCCGCCAGATGCGCCTGCGCCTTCTTCGCCGCGCGAATGTTGCGGATGAACTCCTCGTGCTGCTTGCGCCAGTCCTTCTTCGGTGGCGCCACCTGCTGTGCGGACGGAGAGCGCGATGTTACGCCTATTTCATATACGGACGGGTGTAGCAAACACAACGCAATGAGCGGCTGGACCGCGGGCATGGCAGCCGATGGGGTGCAGGATTTGGCGCGTTAAGCTGATGGGAGCGACACTCACGGCGCTCCCCGACTCACCGCATCATAAACCTCGAACACCTGATCTAGCCGCGCACTGACTGCCGACGCTCACCTTCTCGGGCTTCTTGGACTTGATCTTGCGCAGGTAGCTCTCGGACTCGGTGCCCTGCACACGCATCTTGACCGGGTCGAACACCTTGCGCTTCTTCTTGGTGGACTTCTCGCAGATGGCCTGGTGCTTGTCCAGCCGGTCCTTCGCGAAGGCGCGGGAGCAGATCGGACACTGGGCCAGGTTGGGGTCGGCCGGCGGCGGGCGGGGCCCAGCGGCAGACGGTGGCTGAGGCAGAACGGCGTGTGAGCGGGCCCGACCGAAGGACGGCCCACAACGGCGGCCGCCTCAGCTCTGGAAACATGGCATTGATGTCCCCCCCCCCGCCCTCACCCACCCATATCCACAGAGGATCCCTCTGAGCTGCGTTTGGGGCTGGCTGTGAGTGGTGACTGGATGCCAGCTACCAGTCAATCCGTCCTGACTGGGGCTGGGCATGGCTCCTGGAAAGCAAATGTGCCTGCCTTGGCGTTATCAGGTGAGTAATGAATGGACCCACCCAGCGGAAATCTTCAAAGCCCAGCTCCGTGTGCCATTACGAGATTTGTGCAGTGCACCATCTATTCCGACCTCCGTCAAGCTCGGATGGGCATCGTAAATGATTAATTATCCCCAGGAAATGGACTATTGTGCGATTTTGAAAAGCATTCCCAGAAATCCAACCGTAACCTGAACGCCTTGTCGCAGCGTCGGTCGTGCGGTGGGGCAGCCATGCCTCCTCGGCCCCGCTTCAAAATCCTCACAAGTATCATGGCCCATGAAGCGCGAGCGCTACCACCAAAGGTTGCCCGCAGTTTTCCTCCGTAAAAAGGAGCACGTGTGGAGAATTCGAACGATGTCCCAATCACCCACATTCCGCGCTCGCCACGGGCCTGTCTCCAAACCGCAAGTACACGGGCAGATCGGTATCCCTCGTGCACCCCGACCCACCGTGTCACCATTCAAGGCCTGATGCGGGCGGTCAGGTGTACCGAGGCGAACTGCCGGACAGGGGCAGGGAGGCGACCCGAGTGTGGGCCCCGGGGTAAACTGTCAGCAGCGCAGGGGGAGACCCGAGTCTGGAGTCCCGAGGTAGACTGTCAGCAGGGGAGGAGTCCTCCGTCCCGGCCCGGGGCCGACTATAAGAAGGGAGGAGACCCGAGTCTGAAGACCCGGGACAGGCCTGCAGCCCGAATGTGGATCCGGGGACAGACCGCCGGCTGGGTGGAGGGTCCCGAGTGTCGAGTACGGGGAAAGACCGCCGGCTGGGTGGAGGGTCCTGAGCGTCGAGTTCGGGGACAGACCGCCGGCTAGGTGGAGGGACCCGAGTGTCGAGTCCAGGGACAAACCACCGGCTGGATGGAGGGTCCCGAATGTCTAGTCTGGGGACAGACCACCGGCTGGGTGGAGGGTCCCGAGTGTCGAGTCCAGGGACAAACCGTCGGCTGGGTGGAGGGTCCCGAGTGTTGAGTCCGGGGACAGACCGCCGGCTGGGTGGAGGGTCCCCAGCGCACCGTCACAGGACCCTCCCTGGCGGCTCCAGCGCGCTCGTGGGCCGAGGGCCGCGGCGAGCGGGCCAAACATGGTCGCCTCCGTGGCGTCCTCCCACGGGCCGGGCGCCGGGGCCGCTGCAGCCAAGGCCGACCGGCGCCGCCTCGCCCGGCAAACAACGGCACAGGTTCGGCGGCACCGTGCGGCAAACAGGGGATGTAGGTGACACGACATCTGCACGGGATGTGAACCTGACACGCGGCGCGCTGCGCCCGGTACCGCCGCCTTCCCCTGGGTGGGCCGGCGCCGGTGACTCTACGTGTCTCCCAGCGGCAGCCGGTGTCCGTGACTCTGTGTGTCCCCAGCGGCAGCCGGTGTCCGTGACTCTGTGTGTTCCGAGCGGCAGCCAGCGTCCGTGGCTCTGTGTCCCCAGCGACGGCCGGTGTCCGTGAGTCTGTGTGTCCCAAGCGACGGCCGGTGTCCGTGAGCCTGTGTGTCCCCAGCGGCGGCAGGTGTTCACAGACGTGTCGCCGAACGGCCTCACCTGATTCTCCTTGGCGGGGGTGCGCGTCGGTCTGGTGGGGGCGGGCGCAGAGCGCGGCGGTGCTGCCGCGGCCCGCGGCGGGGCAGGCCGGCGAGGCTCGACAGCCTCGGGGCGCCGGCTCCGCGCCGGCGGCGCCGCCGCTGGCTTGCTCTGAAACGGCACGTCGTGACGTCACTGGGGCGTTGTGACGTCACCGGGGCGTCGCCGGCCTGGCGCGGCCAATACCTGGGCCGTTACGGCTATCTCTGATCGGCGTTGTTTCGGCACGGGGGCGGGATGAGGCCACCGGGCCGGGCCCGATGCGCGGCATCAGTGTCTCCTCAGGGTGGACAGCACCGGTGGCATGTGTCTTTCTCTCCACTAGAAGTAGACAATTAATCTAGCTCGGCTGAAAGCGGACAGCTTATTTCGGCATCGACAAGACTAACGAAACGAATGGCCCGTTGGATAGAAGCCGTTTAACGGACTAATTAATGAGATACGGCTGTAACAAAGGACTTTTGAAGGGACGGTATGATATTGTTATTTGAGCAACAGCAACACTTACCAGGGAAATCGTGATAAGCGTGTTTTGCAAGAGCAAAAAATGTCACGGCCAGCGTTACCTTGCAAACGGCATGCGTAACGTCACTCACAAAGTTTCATTCCATGTCAAAACAAACAAAACACTACGGCCTACAACCGGCATACCCAGCACCCCGTGACTCTGTGCAGTTGCTGCCAGCTGTGCAAGCAAAGTCGTGAAAGGAACCAATAACAAGTAACACAGCGTATCGACCCGGCGTCGGTCTGTGAAAGCCGGGCTCCCCGCGGGTCGATAAGTCAGTGGGAGTGCGGCGCCGCCGGCTGACCGGCTGGCGCGGCGGCTCGACCCAGGCCCCGCAGCAGGCAGGCGCGGCGGCAGGCGGGCGTCCCGAGGCGGGCAGCCGCCCTCCGCCCAGTAGCCGGGGAAACCAAGCGAAACATCGCGACTCATCGCGGCAATACGACACCACTCACAGCGACACTGTCGTATCGTAACAACGGCCCCAAGGGACAGCGCGGAATTTCTTGAGGACCGGTGTGGCGACAGGAAAGCCGTTAGCAGTTGATGGGCCCACAAGTCCGGCGCCAAATAACCAATCGAATGGCGTTGCGAGCAGCGGCGCCCTGACCACCGGCTCAGCGGATGGTAACACAGGTCTGCCCGGTCCCTGGGCACGCCGTGCGGGTCACCAATCAGCCGCCTGCAGAGGTGTCGCTGCAGCAATGATCAGCTGCGACAGAGAGATCGCCCAGCCAACGATCGCTGATGAAATCAGACGGCAGTGGCACCAGCTCAGGGGCGGTACGGGTGGAGGGGGCTTGTCCCCTCTCCGCTCCTCCACCCCACCGATTACTCAAACTTTCAATAGTGTAAAACAAGCTTTATTTCACGCACGTCATTTTCTCCCACGGCAAACTGCAGTGCACTAGATCTCCTTTTTCCGGATCCCTGCACGGCCACTGGCCAGCATTAGCTCTGGCCAGCAAAATGGGCAGCCCATTGAGGCCGTTGACGTGGCATAAACTACGCCTCGTCCGAACCAATGGCCAAGCATGCATTTTTACAATGTGATCATCCAAACTGCGCGCACCTCTGACTGCCACACGGCTCTGTACTTCGTCAGCCTCGTCGCCGGCGCCTTTCCGCCGCTATCGCGACCCTTCCGTTGTGCGTGTCGGAGCTGACGGTACCGCGCCGGTCGTTTCGCACGCACTGTCACGTGTCGTTGTCCCTGTTCGAAGCCGCGCACGCGTCGCGGACGGTCGTGCCAGGCACGTGGCGAGGATGAGCACGTGGTCCAGGTGGGCCAGGGCCGACACGTCACGCCACGTGCCCATCTAGGAGGGGGGCAACCTCGCCCGGTGGGGCGATGAACGCGCGTAGCAGGAGTCGGCTTGGCGCGCCGCTTCTGCTTGCTACGGGCGTTTCGTACCTCGCACCACTGTCACAACATGTGAAGGTCGAGTGAATATCGCAGTATCATAGTCGTGCCGGCGGAAAACAGTGACGGCTCCGACGTACGGATCCCCTAGGGTCGCGTTGTTGTGACACGGCGCATGTCAGGACGCTCCAGCACGAGCGTCGGCGAAGGGCAGACGGAGCACGACAGCACCACGCGGATAAGTCAGCTGCCACACGCGCGACGAGCAATGCTCTAACGTCAGTCTAATGACCAGGAGGTTTAGTTTTCTAAACTGGGGGAGTGGCTCCATCCCCCCCCCCCCCCCCCCCAACTTGGGCTCCAGCCACCAAACTTGGAGAAGGAAGTGGGCTAAATCCATGGTAAAACCAATCTGGTAGTGTATTTATGGGAAGGGGGATATGCAGCGTAACCTACAGGTTGTGCCATTTTATACTGCTCAGCTCAGCCCCTTCCCTAACTCATTTTACGAAACTTCTCCTCAGCTCAGGACACATGTTAGCCGGATCAGTAACGACAATAGACGTGGGCGCCGCGCCCGGGCAACTCCGAAGAGTTCGCATTGAGTGCAGGCTCACCATCCACGCGGAGCGCTTGCTTTCATGCTGTCTGGCTTCACGAAACAGCACAGTGGACGTCATACAGCGACGATCGATCGACCAGTACCGGAGAAATTCTCTTCAGGCCTCTGCGGCACGCGTCAATAGCCCGCCACTGGTCAATACTGTGGTTCCTGGGAGACGTTTGGTTGTCTGAACGCTACGGCTCCCACGTCCAGCCCGCCCAATACATTCACCGAAACGCCACGTGACGGAGCGAGCGGGTATGACGTCACACCTTGATGACATCCGTTCGGCGCACCAGCAGCTGGCTACCGGGACATCTCAGCCCCGCTGACCAGCAGCAGGTCAGCTGTGGGGAGTGAAATGGCCGGTGTTGCTGTCAACCTCCTGCTGGAGCCAGGTGCTACATGCTGCATGATCCTGATTTGAGATTTAACTTTCGACACCTGACCCGTTCCGACAGAGCCGTTGCTGACACCTTGCTCGACCACACTCACCTGCCCCTGATCGGGGGCTAGGCCCCGCCCGCTGGTCAGGATACTGTAACCGACGTTGGTCAGGATACTGTAAGGTCGGTGCGTCAGGAGTGGCCCCGTCAGGAGGGAGTGATCCGGGCCCGAGGAGTGGCCCCGTCAGCAGAGAGTGATCCGGGTCCGAGGAGTAGCGCTGTCAGGAGAAGGTGATCCGGGCCCGAGGAGTAGCCCTGTCGGGAGAAGGTGATCCGGGCCCGAGGAGTAGCCCCGTCAGGAGGGAGTGATCCGGGCCCGAGGAGTGGCCCTGTCAGGAGAAGGTGATCCGGGCCCGGGGAGTGGCCGCGCCAGCTCACCGACTCCTCGGCCGTGTCAGCGGTCGATCGGCCAGGTGTGCGCGAGCGGCCAGCACGCCACAGGTGCGGGCGCGGCCGGCATGGACGGCGGCCCTGTCTCGGTCAGGCGGACCGGGCGCCCCCGCCGCCGTGGGGGGCCGGCGGGGCGCGGCGCACCAGGCGAGCCATATACTGGGTGATACGGGTGTGCGTAGGTGGAACGCCCGCCCGCCTCCAGGGAATGGATAACGCGGCACGACGATATAGGGTCTGATTTATTGATCCACCAAGGTTGAATCGGCCTCAAGGTCATGCGAGTCCGTTCACCGTCCATACGATACCATCGCATGCGAGCCACGAGATGGCTGGCAAAGTTTCTGTGAAATGTAAGTGGACCTCGTGTTTGAGCGAGCGACTTGGCTCCACCAAATGCTTTTGACGATCTTACGGCCTCGCAGCCTTTAAGCATTGGAGGGGAACGTTTGACCTAGAAGATTGACGCCTCAGATAGAAGCCTCACCGGAAGATAGCATCACCGTTTAGCATTTGCGTCATAGCAATGACGTTATCTCGTCTCGAATCGGTGTACATAAACATTTGCCTTGCAACTTCCGTGACACAAAACACTGGTGGACTGTTTGATTTACGGTACGTGAAAATGACGTTGACATTTGTATGATCGACGATTATTCTAACTGTTCTGTACTTGAGTTAAGAACTGACGAAAATATACGAACGAAGTTCGAGTACCTTGCTTCTTTATACTTCTACCATCAGGGGTTTAGCCATTGCCTCAGACCTGTTTACAAAACCCCACAGGTCAACGAGGGGCGCGGAGGTTAGCGGTGGTCGCAAGGGGCGCAAAGGCTAGCCAGGGGCGCGGAGGTCAGCGAGGGGCGCGGAGGTCAGCGAGGGTCGCGAGGGGCGCAAAGGTCAGCGAGGGGCGTGGAGTTCAGCGAGGGACGCGGAGATCAGCGAGGGTCGCGAGGGGCGCAAAGGTCAGCCAGGGGCGCGGAGGTCAGCCAGGGGCGCACGCGTCATCCCGCGGGACCTGGGCCGGACCGACCTGAGGCCGGAATCGATCGCCACCGGCGTTGTCGCACAGCTAGGGTCGGCACAATGCCGCTGACATGCAACAGCTGACCACCCTCGTACCGGCACCAGGCGAAAGGCACGCTAAGGGCCGACAAAACAAGACAATAGAGTTTGTGCTAATCGATAGATTCGAAGGCAATATTGGGAGGTAAATGGTCGAGGGGACGTTGCCAGCGAATGATTGCTGCACAACCGAGCGTGTGCCGCGAATATGTTTATCTCATTGATGACGTCTGGTGTACCTGGAGAGGAAGTGCAACAGGACAAGCAATTTCGTATCCATCATTTTTTCGGGTGCATAACTATAGTAGGATAATCTCTCGCCATAACCTGCTATCTGATCATCAGCATCATTTGCCTGAAAAATCTGAGACAGAAGTCATCACCACCGGAACCAGATCACCATTCTGGCAACCAGCTATAATCTCCTGGAGCGGATTTGTGTGCTTGCTTACATACCCTTCGTGACGTCTTAGCTTAGCGTGATCCTGTCTGTCAGGGGATCCGATCTCGAACGTGAAGGCTCCTGATCCGCGAGATATGGTGCGTTGTTGAGCGGCCCGGGCTGAGATGGACAGGCGTCTAACGAATTTGTGTGCGAAGCGCGACCAGGGAGATATCATCAGATGTCTCCCACCAAAGCCTCCGACAAAAGCCTCCGACTACACGACAGCAGCATGTTCAGAGCTGGGAAAGACCTCGTGCCTTGCAAAATCTCACGAGACTTGTACAGCCAAATGGACGCCATAAACAGAACTGCAACCATGCAGACGAAAGAGCCGTCCGTCCGAAACCAAAACGAGAGGCGCGGCCGAAAACCCGGCGGCCGCGCCTCAGAGCGGTGCGGTAGGTGATCGTAGCCATGCCACTGGGCGTGTGATGTCACGACCAGTCCGGACTCACCCCGATCGCCCTGCAATGGACCCGCCGGGCGTCCAGCGCGGCCGAGCTGTCCTTGATGCTGGCCAGCAGCTGGCGCTCGCGCCGGCGTAGCTCAGCGTTGATCCGGAGCCGTTCAGCCTCGCGCTCTCGAGGCGTGGGCTTGAGTCGCTCCACCCTGATCTCCGGCGCCGTCACCGAGTTACGCATCCCGCCCACCCTCCGCATGGGCTCGTCCTCGCGCAGTTCCTCGCTCAGCGTCCGGCGCAACGAGCCGCCGTCGACACCGACGAGTCCACTTACCGCTGCGGGGGGAGGCGGCTGGGCGGCGGCGCGGGAGGGCGCGGGCGCAGTCTTCTTGATCGGGTCCAGCGGGTAGCTCCTGTCCCAGCCGACGGGCGACGTCTGTGCGGCTGTGCCGGCGCGCCGCGTTTGAAACATGGCGCGCACCTTGCCACCGCTGCCAGACGAACTTGGCGCGCCGCGGGCCCCGGCGGACACGGGGCCCACCGAGGAGCCCACGCTGCCGTTGACCTTGCCACGGTTCACCGACGAAGCCTGGCGGGCTTTGTCAACCGCCGGTGGCGCTGCCCCGCGGTGGCCCAGCTCGGTTTGAGTTCGGCCGGGCGCCGCGGCGGGGCGGGCTGTTTCTGAAGGCGTGGCTCGCACTGGAGCCAGCTCGGCGAGCTTCTTCTGACGATCAGCTGCTTCGCGCTGTTGGAACTGCGACTGAAAAGAAAACGCCGGCATTGGTCTGATGACCATGGGTACGCTTTCAGCAAAACGGTGCATTTTTTAGTAATAGCGGGTTCTTTAGGCGTGCAGCCTTGGAATCACGATTAAGAGCGGGTCCTGCTGGTTGACCTCAAGCCAAACTTTCAACTGCTTTCACAGGATTTCATGGATTTTTTCAATGGTTATCGAACCGAGCAGTTTTACTGCAACTTAAAGGTGCTATAAATGGTTTCCTTAACGAGCAATTGTTGAATGACACTTTCGTGATCTCTAATTTCAGCATGCCGTATGCCCCAATTGTATTTACCAAATCATGCTAATGACCCTCTCTACTGTATCGAGATAACCACCCTAATCATTAAACAAACGGAGCAAGACATGCCGAGCCGGCGACTAACCCCAAATGGCAAGGAGGACGGTGGCAGCGCTGTGCTCCTCATGGACGTAACCAAAGGGAGGGTCAAACAGGCCGAGCCCCCCCCCCCCCCTCCCCCGCCGCCCCCGTCTCCCTTCTCACCCTGAGCTAAGAGGTTTATACTAGATGCTGGCCAATTTTGTAAGACTTTGGCTCAAATTGGCAAGATTAGGGAGCAATTTGATATTTTCCACAATGAGAGAAATTTGGGTTCGCCCCAAGTGCTCCCACACATCCATGTGATGCATCTCCTGCTGCGCGACGCGCGAAAGACTTGAAGCTGATTACGCACGCTGCACATTTTAACGCCCTGAATTGATGGCTAATTTGGCGCACCAGTTACAGAAAACAAACAGGATGTGACAGCGGCCCACCCAGTCCTAAAACGCACTGACAGCTCAGCTCACGTCCAACGCATTGGGCCCACCGATCGCCTCATCCAACCACTCTCCCCCAACGCCGTGTCCAAACACTGCGGTAATACCTGGGGCGATGGCGCGTGACAGCTACCGCCCACCCGCTCGCTCCCATCGATGCTGCGGTCGTGTTTTGAAAACATCCGGCCCTCCGAGGCTTGAGCGCCTCGGCGGCGCCAATCGCCCCGGCCGCGGTCGCGTGTGTCCGAACCGAACTGGCAACTAACGGCAAATGGGCGACGCGGGCGGCGCCGATGGGCCGCGGCGCCGGGCAGGACGGACTGGCACGGCCCGCGAGCCGGGCCCGAACACGGCCGGGCCCGCGAGCCGTCCGCGACGCCCGGCGCCGGGCACGGCGGCCATCATACGTCCGACGACGGCGATTAATGGCCGGCGGGATTATCGCGGCGACTGAGTTCGTGACCGGGTGTATGCAGATTGTAGAGGCACGCGCGGCGTTATGATGGGACGGATGAGCAGACACGCTGTGGCAGGAGGAGGTCAAGGTCTCCGATGTCCGGACCGGGGCATTGATCGTCCCATTTCTGCAGAAGACTGCTTAATTTGATCTGCTGTTGCTATTAGTGCGGTAGGTGCTATCTCATGACACTATATATGGCCGCAGACGTATGCATGAGCGCAACTACACGTTAGATCATATGAATAGGCAGTGCTTCAGAGCCATGAGATCATTAATGTTACGTTGATGTGGGAGACGAGGCAAGGGTTAAATATCTTAAACCGCAATGATAATCAACCGGCTGACGAAAAACGGAGATTAAGCCAGACAACAATGGCGCCTATGGCAAAGAGGCCGCTACATTGGAGCGTTGCCAGGATTTCGCCCTGGAATTCGGACACGTAAGGAGAGGCCCCTCGTGACGTGGAAGTCGCGCTGGTAATAAGGGTTATGTGTTGCTGGTTTGACTGTTATAATGCATGCACTTGGACCCAATACTGGATCTCAGCCCAGTACGCTCTGCTGCGCTCCACAGTGTCTACTGTGATCCCATGTGTTCCACTGTGCTCCGCGTCCACGGTGACCCCATGTGCTTCCACTGTGCTCCGTGTTCACTGTGAGCTCATGTGCTCCACTATGCTCCGTATCCACTGTGATTCCATGTGCTCCACTGTGCTACGTGTCCACAGTGACCCCATGCGCTCCACTGTGCTTCGTGTCCACTGTGTTTCCATGTGCTCCACTGTGCTCCGTGTCCACTGTGATTCCATGTGCTCCACTGTGCTCCGTGCCCACTGTGACCCCATGCGCTCCACTGTGCTCCGTGTCCACTGTGACCCATGTGCTCCACTGTGATCCGTGTCCACTGTGATTCCATGTGCTCCACTGTGCTCCGCGTCCACTGTGACCCCATGTGCTCCACTGTGCTCCGCGTCCACTGTGATCCCATGTGCTCCACTGTGTTCCGTATCCACTGTGACGCCATGTGCTCCACTTTGCATATGCATATTTTTGATAGTTCGGAGCTTTGTGTTGCTCTAGTTTTGTTGCGGAATTTATTGGCCTAGATGATTCTTAAGGTATGGCAGTGGTATAGCACAGTTACTCTTTCAACAACCTTTCTGGTACATTCCCCTAACATTCTACGCCACTGGTGGGACATGGGCAGGGTATTGAGTATAAAATGGTATTGAACCTGAGTGACTATGTTTGAGAGTTTGTGTTAACATAATAACACGCATCGTTATTACTTTATCCTGTTCTCCTATACCTCTGTATTCAGTGACCTAGTTGACCTATCTGCAGACACGGGCCATACAGAGCTTGTTCCGCCACAGAGGGTGAAGTCCTATTTCTCACACAGGCGCAACATCGGCATCTTTGCATTAACCAGCCGCCCAACAATACTTCATTAGCCGCTATCCATGCCTGAACCCTCCTCGGGCACCATCGCACACATCCGCATACCTTAGCATACCTTAGTCCGTTGGCCGCAAATACCCCGCCCGGCTCGTGACCCAACAAAGGCTCGCGGCAGCTGCAAAGCGAAGAGGCTGGGCCTCACTGACCTGCATGCTGGCCAGCCTGCTGGGACCGCGAGTCTTGGAGACGGGCTGCGGGATACCGCTGGCTCTCTGCGAAACCGCTGCCATGGCAACCTGGAACGCAAGACAAATGGCGTCACGCTGCGCGGATCGGCGGCGGATGAGCGCGCCGACATTCGCTGCCGGAGAGGCGCGAGGCGTCAGTCGGCGCGTTGCAACGGCACGCCAGGGAGCGTGACGTGATGGAGAGCCTGCAGACGTGTGAGGGCCCGGGATTGACCTGGGTGGTCGTGTAAACACCCCCGGCCTGTGAGGGTGGCGGCCAGGTGGGGGCGCAGTCGATACTCGCCTCCCAGCTGGCCTCGTCCGGTACAGAGGGCCGTCTCATAACGAGCACAATACCACTCTGTAACGCTGGAGAGCTGGGTGCCGGAGTCGATGCGTGTTAATCAGGCCCTCGCCGTCTGATTCCAAACTCAGTCACGTATCCAGTCCACTCGCCACAGGGGTGCGGACGGGCCGGCCGGATGGGGGCGGCCTCGCCGGCCGCTCCTCGCGACGGCGAAGCGGGCGTCCCCAACCGCTGCGCCTGGCCGCTGTCGGCGCGTGCCTCGCAGGGCGCCGCCGAGCAGCGGACCGCCTCGGCCGGGTAATCATTTACGGCAGCGAGGCGCCGCGCCGCCGGCCGAGGCGCCGCCGGCTGGCCAGGCGGCGCCGCCGTGGGACCGCACCCACCGGCAGCCGGCGGCGGTGCCGCTGCCGCTCCCCGAGCACGGCTCGGGCGCACGAACGGGACCGGCATGCTGCATGCAGCACACGGCAGGAAAAGTGCAGTAATCTTTGTGAACGAGCAAACAAATTAAGTTGCTAACACGCGACTTGTTCCCTTCAAGGTTTGGTAAAGCACTTTTAATTTGTTGCACGATGAAGGTTTCTCTATGCGTCCTACCACACGTCGGGTATTATGTGCTTCTATTTAAAGCTATTGTAACATGTACAATTACAGCATGCATGCAATGTGTGGAGCAATGTGCTCATATAAGCCGGTATGCGATGCCCATTTGTAGCATACCAATTGCAAAGCCCCACGGAAGAGATATGGGCAACAGCCCTCCAGTCGCTCAGTAGAAGAGCGCTATCCGTAGCATACTTCAGTCCGTGTCCTAATTCTACTTCAATTTCAGATCCCAGAGAAGCAGCCGTGACTCTGGGCGTAACCTCCTTCCCCTGGACGGACGGTTGGGGATGGGGACAGGCGTGGCGGTCAGAGCACACCTTCGGAGCGGCAGCCATGATAGCGTGACTCGTGGCTGACTCAGCCGCGGTTCAGCGGACGCGGACGCCGCACCGACGCCGCAGTGACCGCACCCGGCTGCAGCCACTCAGTCTGACCGCCTCCGTGACAAAGCCACAGCCCTCGGCGGCATGGGCGTCCGCAGCAAAGCCACAGCCCTCGGCGGCACGGGCGTCCGCAACAAAGCCACAGCCCTCGGTGGCACGGGCGTCCGAAACAAAGCCGCAGCCCTCGGTGGCACGGGCGTCCGCAATAAACCCCTAGCCCTCGGCAGTATGGGCGTCCACGACAAAGCCACAGCCCTCGGTGGTACGGGCGTCCGCGACAAAGCCACAGCCCTCGGTGGCACGAGTGTCCGTGACAAAGCCACAGCCCTCGGTGGCACGAGCGTCCGTGACAAAGCCACAGTCCTCGGCGGCACGAACGTCCGTGACAAAGCCACAGCCCTCGGTCGCACGGGCGGCCGCGACAAAGCCACAGCCCTCGGTGGCACGAGCATCCGCGACAAAGCCACAGTCCTCGGCGGCACGGACGTCTGCAACAAAGCTAGAGCCCCCGACAGTACGGGCGTCTACGACAAAGTCACAACCCTCGGCGGTACGGGCGTCTGCGACAAAGCCACAGCCCTCGGCGACGCGAACGTCCGCAACAAAGCCACAGCCCTCGGCGCCACAGCGAGGCTGAGGAGAGGGTAGCTACGCCACGCCCCAAACCTGGACGCTGATGCCGCCAGCGCCGGAATCGGCCCGAGGACACTGAAAACAAACACGGCGTGCTGTGCGGCCGGCATGTCATCGGCTGGCGCTGGAGCTGCAGCAGCGGAGACTCGAGCCTGCCGCGAGCTGACGTAACAGACGAAACGGATGCAGTGCGGGTACGCCAAGAGGCGAGGCGTCGCGTCTCCCAAAGCAAATGGCTGCAGTCGGACACTATACTGTGGTGCATGCTTCCTTCGCCATGTTTTTTACATGCTTGTGGAAGGAGGGAGAGAAAGCGAACGAGGTCTGCATACAGGGCCTAGCCTCAGTCCCTCTGTGTCACGGTGAGAAAGGATATCCTTCAGACTGCAATCATATTACGCGCGAAGTGCTATCCTTCGCTTTGAAGTGCTAGATTCAAGCCGTCGTATCGAAGGTTACTGGCTGCAATGAGCTGGGGATGCAAGTGTGCGTAAGTCAGGTAGTGCGGTAATTTCGGCCCAAACCGTACGATCTTGAGATTGAAAGGGATTGCATAGGAATGTTGAGTCACTCGATGTTTGGGCTCCATGTGATAAACCTACGCGATATATGCGACCCTGGATACTTCCAGCCACGTGACTTCAGTCGCGCAGTTATAAGCGAACGCTAAACATGGCTGGGTTGTTTGGGCGGTGAGGTCCGTGATGTTGTGATGACTCATACCACCGAACTGGAGCGGAAGGATTCGATACCGGGCATGAAAAATATTTGGAATTAAAGGCAACATGCATCCAAGACATGCACATGAGCTCAGTCGTTATAAAACCCGACATGAGGCACCGAATAAATAAGATGCTGCAGTGAGTCAGAGCTTGTCTTGAACACGTAACTGTTGCCTTTCTTACACAGCCAGCAAAAAGTTGTCTGTATATAAATATAATGGGGGTGTGGGGTGTTTGCAGCAGCTCTGATATGTTCCTACAGACCCCACCAGGCTACAGCAGCAGCAGATGGCTTCAAACAGCTGCACGATAAGGTCGGATCTTTCTATGTGTTGGCGTATTAAGCACGCCCTGAGCAAGGC
>NW_023596420.1:37563279-37586540 GCF_011947565.3 Pollicipes pollicipes | reverse complement strand
GGCAACAAGGCTTAGGATCTCTTTTAATTCTATCAACGCTGTCTTTTTTTGCCAGCGTCATAAAACGTGTAACATCATCTGACCTGCGATTTACCAAGCAGAGGACTACCAATGTTAAGTTCACGCGCAAGCTGACGGTACCATTGCTTAGAAAATAGCCTGCAAGCAGCCTGACAAGAGATGACAATCTTAGGCGGCCAAATCGATGTCAATTATTTTGGCAATTGTAGCCGCGTCAGGCAGCCAACACTAGGGAAGGGGGCCGTCGAGGAACGGTGGCCAACTGCTAAGCGCGGGGGAGCGGTTCGGTAGTCGCTGCATGAGTCGGCATGAAAATCCCCACTACAATTTCCCGGGATTCGTTCGAGGGCAAAAGGCATGGGAAATCAAAAACTCGTGCTTATTTTTAGAGATATATCATGTTTCTAATTTAGGTAAAAATTTTCAACGATTTTTATGATTTATTTATGTTTTGTCTTATGTTATCAGCATCCAGTTGCGCGAAATTTTAACATGCATGCGGTCTGTCCCCTCTTTGCCTTTGAGTGCGTCATAAATAACTCCCTTGATACGACCGTCCGAAAAGTACCTTGACACTTCTATGACACATACACAACAGCTCTGATTGAACTTGTCTCCCCAGAATCGTGTTCTGAGCCCAAGAAAACCGTTTAGACACCATTTTGTTCTCGAAATCCCAGACGGTAACGTGTCAAAAGAAGCTCTTCGTTGATGGAGGTGGCATGGGTGGCTGCCTGTTCGTTATTACATGCTTGCGGTACGGTATGATTTAGTCTTATGGGTCAAGAACGCGAACGTTACATGACAAGCTGGCACATGCGAAGCAAAAATACTTTCAAAGTTAAGTTTACTGCTCTTTTGTAGGTCCGATAATAGACGGTGTGCTCCGCCCCTGTCTAAACACATTTTCTGCTAATTTCAGAACATGGTGTCTGTAGAATGCAACAAAATCAAATAGCGTACGAGCTGAACAAGTGCTAGTGGGAAAATAGGACTGACGCATAAATACATATGACAAGACTGTGCAAGGACCGCGTGGAAAAATGTCTGAAATGCTACAAGGGCTTACAAAACACAGAAAATTTCCCAGGGGGAAACATGGGAGCTGTGCATGTGTGTTATTTTAAATTGGATCAGTACTCATACATGGAACTCAGCTATCCGAGTCAAGCATACCGGTTATGGGATATCAAGGTCGCCCGGATGCCGGGAACCTGGAATATATATATATATATTATATATATATATATATATATATATGTATATATATGTATATATATATATGTGTATATATATATGTATATATATATATATATATATATATATATATATATATATATATGAGAAGTGAAGGAAATCGCTGAGAATGACTACAGCCGCTGCCAATTCGTCCAGCGCAGAAGGTGTTTTCTCTCTAAAGGTGCAGGTTTAGACAGAGCTTCACACGGTTTACTGATAAAAGAGTCTATAAATTGCGTTACATATTCGTAGCCCCCGGCTAGTCCCGCGCTGGTTACAACGGGTGGGCGCCCCGGCCCCCTACACTGGTTACTCTGTTAAAACATCTTAGCAGGTTTTGACGTGATTTGCGACCACGCCTGAGTGAAATATCCTGCTGCTTAAAACATCCTTCCTCATTGCTGCGTCTGGGTAACGCTCCATCAAACGTTCTTTTCAGCCTCCATACGTAACGCAGTTTATGGACAACCCCTCATATTGTTCATCGGCCTCCTGCACAGGAGCATTTCGACCCAAGTACGTACAGGACGCTGCTGATCAGAAAATTTCAGACCAGTTCAAACATTTCAGTGCAACAAAAGCACGACCACACATTCACTGCAGCGCAATCAATTGCCGCTGTTGGGCCGTTTTAGGAAACCAGCTTGTCGCATTAAATAAGTCATGCGGCACGCGATGGAGCAGGATGCAGGGGATTTCATTGATAACGTAGGCATATCATCGCGTTACACAAGGCCTTGAGCGCAAGGTCTCGTGAGTCCTTTACAACTTCTCTGCAATCAATGACACACCCTGTAAACTGCACGCAAAGCGTGATGTCGTTGCGTAACAACGACCGCTCTCACGGTGGTGATATGAAGGGTGTTTATATATATATATATATATATATATATATAATATATATATATATATATATATATATATAAGAATAATAATTAGGTCCGGTCTGTTGCAGAATACATTGTGGAATAGCCTATTTATCCATGAGTTATGAGTTCCATGAGAATGATTCACGTGAATTAACTCAAAGAATCGCGCGCGCTCTCATATTTGATCGGAAACTGTCGTGAAATCAAGTCACATGCCTGGCTTCAATGTTTTGATGTAAGAGCCAATCGACGTTTTTGCGTTGCTTCACGCACGCAAACGGTGTACTCCACAACCGATTGCTCCACAATCGTATTGTGCCATGAGTGTAGACATGCCTTAACAAAGCTGAGTTGTGCTATTTGGGCGCTTGTCGTGAGCATTAAAATTTGGATGATGGTCGTGTAAAACAACGAACGGTGGGCAGTGTGCGTATATCGTCTAGCATGACGCAAGCGCATCTCCCGCCTTTTGAGACGCACGCCCGACCTCCGAGTAATGCGCAGTTCCTGACCAACACACGTTCAGATGTCTCCCGCCTCGATGCATTAAATTTTGAACGCGTACGCATCGAATAGCTCTCGTGGCCCGCACATCCAGCGACACGACGCGACTCGAACGCAGCATCGACTGCGTCGCATCGACTGCAGCAGTGGTTCTGCCGTGGGCCGCCAGGAGCGCTGGCGTCGTGAGCGGTGCACCGGAAATGGGAGATGACATGGTTTCCAGACAGACGAGTGGGCGGCAAAGGTCGGCCGAGTGGAAGCCAGCTGGCGGTGCCGGCAGCGCCTCCGGGGATCCGCCGGCGCCGTTGCCGTGCGGAAGACGGCCCCAAATGGCGCACGTGACCGCCAGCGAGCAGAGAACAGGTGAAACGAGCGCTGTCAGTTTGTCTCACGACAATATCTGCATGTACGCATTTGGTTTCCCCTATTGGTGTCATGGACAATAGCGTCTCGACTTCCAAGATAATTGCTTCGGGGGATTTGAAGCACGCCAGGTGGTCAGTGTCAAGCATCCGATCCCCAAGCACTAACTTAGAGATGTTTAAGCTTTCTTTTAAAATAGATCTTTCCGTGTTAATCGCTGAGCCCCACGCCATTGTCGAGAACATGCATAAGGATAAGCGCGCCAATGCATCAAGCACGCAGCGATGGACTGTAAGGTTAGGTAACCTGCAATGGTCGGCACGTTGTTCGCAAAACAAGGCCGCTTCAGATTTTCGCTAATGATGTCGCCAGTCACGGCAGGTCGAGGCGGTCGCTGGGGCAGACCTTCTTTCATTCAATTACTTGTTCCACACCCTTTAACACGATCGAACTTATTACGTAACAGTTGTTGCATAACAACCCGTCGCTACAAATCCACGGCGGTGTGGTACGGCGGCTCGGGCCTCCTACGACCAGGGGCGGGACCGGCGTCCGCACCGGTTGCGATCAATGCTCAGGGCACGTGACGGGTCAGCGCGGCGGCTCGAGGTGCGGCCCGAGCTGCGGTACCGGGCGCGCGGCGACCGTGGACACGCCGGCCGCCGCCGCCGCCGCCGCTACCGCTGCCGCCGCCGCCGCCGCGTCTGCCGCGGTCGGCTCGGAGCGGTGGTATGCTATGTTTGCCCTCGGCCGCTGCCGTCGCCGCCGCCACCGCGACAGCCGCTGCCGCCGCCGCCGCTGCGTCTGCCGCGGTCGGCTCGGAGCTGTGCGGTGCGATGTTTGCCCCCGGCCGCTGCCGCCGCCGCCGCCGTCGCCGCCGCCACAGCCGCTGCCGCCGCAGCCGCCGCCGCCGCGTCTGCCGCGGTCGGCTCGGGGCGGTGGGGTGCGATATTTGCCGCCGGCCGCTGCCGCCGCCGCAGGGTCAGCCGGCCCGGTCAGTCAATATCGGCCGATGATGACCGCTGCGGCGATTGACGCGCCGGCAGCTGCCGACGCCGATCGAAACATACCACACACCCCAGGGGGCCGCATGGGAACGTACCACACACCCCAGGGGGCCGCATAGCCGGTGAAAATCGGCCTCCAGGCAAACACGGCGGAAAACCGACACTCCATTTGTTGGTGGCGTGTCGATGTTGCCGCCCTGTGGTGCTCATGCTGCGAATTGCTCCCAACGCTGGAATAAATAGGGGACCCCGTGGCTGTGGACAGCATTTGGCCGGAAGCATGTACTTAACGCCGCTCCAAAACTCTACCTGAAGGAAGTTGTCTCCTAATCTTTACTTGAACCCATCGCATGCAGCTCGTGCTTAACCCCGAGTCTGGGTGTCAAGCTTAGCTATTGGGGTATATTGTCTAGCTCGACAAAGTTAATGATGATGCGGTTAATAAAGCCCTGGACATGCTGATATTTCAGCATTGCTATTAATAAAGCTAATACTAATAATAATGTATCGCTCCACGGGTGGTGAGAGAGTCAAGAAGTGGCCCAACAAGCTTTTATGAAAGCTATGGGCATTTTTCATTTAAATGAGCGATCCAAACCGACTCGACCCGACTCGACCCGACCCGACCCGATCGGACACGGTCCTACCCCAGCCTAGCGAACCTTTTTGGCAGGCTTATAATAGTAAAACGATTTAGTTCGAGGAATGATGTTTTGCGTTGAAGAAAATGACTCCGTTGTGGATCTGAGCCGTACTCAGTCGGTTTAATTTCCATTGATGTTGCACCCGAGCGTTTTCCATGCAGCACTCAACGGGAAACTGTCTGTTGCTGATTAATTCAACATGATTTAGAGCTTCCCAAAAAAATGCATGTCCAATCCAATTAAAACTCTCTTGGTGAAGCAGCTAACTTAAAATTAAGATAATGTTCAACTTCTACGGATAATACAACTACGGATAACGACTAACAGCTATAGATAATAAAAATAGGAGTGACATGGTTGGCACATGGGTATGTATGTTTCCGTTCAGCCGCGGCGTAGTTTTCACGGAAAAGTGTCACAAATATGCCTCTTTAGCACCATGCTACTGCGTCTGTAACAAACCCAGTTATATCCCGGTCAGTAAAAAACCTCCTGCACGTGGCAGTCGGGTATAACCAAATTATCTGCCCTGTGACAAGAACACAGCGCACCATTAGCCCCATCTACAGTGCAGCAGACGCCGGGTGCCGCAGGCCCCGCGCGGAGCGCATAAGTGATGACGCGCGACGCCCGTAGCACCGCGTAGGTCTCCTTACGCGACCTGACCTGACATGCGCGAGCTGACCATCAATTGTGCAGCTCGGGGTCATGCGTGAGCAGCACGGGAAGTGTGGTTTCGCGATTTCGTTAATAAAGTATTGCGCTTTCGACGCACTTAACACCACTGAAGTGCCTTCGGCAGCACGTAACCCTGCCCGGAAAATACAGTTCGAGTCGAGAGAGGAAGACTACAGACATCATTAACCAATTTGTCGTTTCTAAAAGCGCTTGTCGCAAGCAGCAATCGTCTTATTTGAAACACTGGGACGTTTCTAAACATCCCAGCTCATGTGACTAATGCAAGCGTAAGCATAGCCCACCCCGCGAGCAAACTGACGAAGATGGCATCATACTGGTAAATAAAGCGTGCGAATTTGGCAACAAGATATCTCACTTGACGACGACGCCACCGCCAACAACACTCCGCGAATGTCATGCGCATTCAAAACCAGAACACGATTACACGCAACTCTTAACTCACAAATAAACCACCAAATATTCGTCACAAATATTCGTCGGCTGGACTCTCAGAGGCCTGTATAAGGCCACGTGCATCAGAGGGTTAATGCATCAGAGATCTTTTTGAGGTCTGTATCAGGCTGGGCGCGCGCCTGGCTCAAATCCGCGGCGGCGCATGTCTCTGGTGTGACCCCGGGATCGGCAAGCACCGACCCGCGACCGCTGACGGGTCACGTGACGCCAGGTGGACGTGGTCGGAGCGGCACGGGGCGCGGGGTCAGAGGAGAGGGGAGGGGGAGCCCTTACCTATACTGTCCCGGCTGCTCTCCCGGCAAGCCGGTGCAAGCATGGCCGGCCGCAAGCTTCGCACACTAGCACAGCGTTAACGCTAACCTCGCGCACTAACACGGCGTTAAAACATGCCTAATACAACGTTAGAGCAGTACTGTACGCTGAGCGTACCGCCCTTAACGTGCGGCGCCTGTCTTGCCTTTGTTCGGTTCTCAGCTCTTTCGTGATCAACTGCGTCTGGGCGCCCGCAGCTCTGGCCCGCACGTGCTAAAGTAAACCGCTGCGATGGCAGCCGCTCACACGCGCCGACCTTGCCTTTTTGCATGAGCTCTGTGTCATCATTGCGCAGCTTCCCGCGCATTGACCAATGCTTTAACAGGGTTGATGTGTCCGAACTCGTCCCGACCACGCAACACGTCCACCCTGATTGGAGGCGAAGCACGTGCGTGCCAAAACAAGGCAGAAAGCCTCCGCGAAACAATTGCAACACCTGTCACGTGTCAGCTGCCAGCCAGTTTGTCATTTATGAGCATGCTCGTATGCTCTGGTTTGCTTCTCGTAGCAATGCCGATCGCTGATGATATTTGTTAAGCGCCCGGATTGCGGGTAAGCCGTTGGCGGGCAAATTGAAAGGGATTTCTGACATAGGGCTTGCTCGGGGCTACATCCGAGCGCTCCTCCAGCGATACTCAGGCCACGTCTGGACAGGAACCTATCAGATCACCACTGCGCGCTGGCCGCACTCAGTGTCGCCGGTTTGCAGCTGATGGCCGATTGTTACTGATGTTTCTGGTCGTCATGAAGTAGAGTTGTGTCTCTGTCGCAAACGCACTGCAAGCACACAAGTACGTCATTTGTCGAGCGCGCCGCCAGCAGCCGGACGTGCTCGCGTTCTCCCTCTCCTTTCGCACCTCACCACCTCTCGCGTTCTCCCTTTCTTCTCGCACTTAACCACCTCTCGCGTTCTCCCTCTACTCTCACACCTCACCACCTCTCGCGTTCTCCCTCTCCTCTCGCACCTCACCGCCTCTCGCGTTCTCCCTCCCCTCTCGCACCTCACCACCTCTCGCGTTCTCCCTCTCCTCTCTCATCTCACTACCTCTCGCGCTCTTTCCCTCCTCTCGCACCTCACCACCTCTCGCGTTTTCCCTCTCCTCTCACACCTCACCACCTCCCGCGGTCTCTCCCTCCTCTCGCACCTCACCACCTCTCGCGCTCTCTCCCTCCTCTCACACCTCACCACCTTTCACTCTCTCTCCCTCCTCTCGCACCTCACCACCTCTCGCGCTCTCTCCCTCCGCTCACACCTCACCACGCCCGCGCGCGGTGCGGTGACGTCCGGCTCTGAACCAGGCATCACTTTGAGCGGACGGGATGAGTACCGTTGTATCACCCAAATGAAACAACTGCCGGCCACCCGCCGCATTGATCGCGCCCACCTAGTGGGCTCTCGTTCCAGCTCATGCGTCACACCAGGGAGCTGTTGGGCACAGACCGTCTGCACGAGCACTACAGGTGCTGTCCTCTTGCACGACCAGTCGCAGCAGGTCTGCATCGATGCACCGAGACATGCGACGCTCGGTGGAGGTGCCACGCGTCGTCGCTGTTTGCAACAGCCCCTGGCCGGAGAGATCCCTCTACCCAGGTAACCCTCGTGCCGCCTGTGAGCGCTCCATCCCCACCCCCACCATTATCTCATGAGGAGGAGGATGGACGGCGCGTGGGCAAACGATCTCCTGCTCGCAGCCGCAGAGGTGGCGTCTAATGGTGGGTGGCAGGACACAGCCATTCTGATGAGCTCATCATCAGGTGGAGAGCGTCAGGACACAGCCCTTCTGATGAGCTCATGATCAAGTGGAGGGCGCCAGCACACAGACATTCTGAGGATTCAATAATCGGACACTCAATGCCCTATGCCGGGAGCCAAACTACCTGGTTCGCGCTGTGAACTGCACTCACTTTGTGACTTTGGTATGCTAACTGAGACAGGACAGATATCTGTTTATGCCTCGTTCGCGTCATAAGACGGGAAAACGACGTTTTTTTCTATTTGCGCACCCACATGTATAACGAACTTCCGGACCATCTTCGACTTTTCCCGATCGTCTTCTTCCCAAAGAAGACAGATGGAGACATCTCGTGGGACATCGGGGGATGGTCTGTTTGTGTGGCGGAGTCGGAACTGATGTGTATTTTGCGTGTGTTTCATTGCGCTTGTTTTTGGCTGACTGTCTTTGTCCCCATTACCTATGAGCCGTCCCATTGCCTGCTGACGACGGACAGCAATAGCCCGGAGTTTATTCGGCATTGCCCAAATACACGCCAACGTCGACGTGAAGTGCGAAACATGACTTTCACCAAATGTCCTAAAACGCCTGTTTGAAATAGACGGCCGTCGGCAGCACCGACGCGCCCGACCGCCTCACCACAGGCCACAGCGGCGCTGCTGTTCCATGACGCGAGCATTACGGCCATGTTGTTCCCTTCCCCGGCTGTCTGGAATTCTTGCGCATATCTCGAGATAGTTTGGGCTGCTGATGGCAGGTTCCGGCACCTGCAGCCAGTCGACGATAGCGACGACGAAGACCAGTCTCAATGCCGTTAATCACCACGGTGCCATGATATTGTGGGGGATTTCAATATTAGCGCATTGAACTGATCCTCCAGTTCTCCACAGAGCACCTTGTAGATGCCTCCGTCAACACGTGGTCATTAATCGGTAGCACCACGAGCTGCGTGCTGACCAGCCCAACCTTTCCTTGGTTTGATCCCCGCCAACCAGAGTTGGTGTGCTCCGTAATAGCGTGACCTCTTGCCACTATCGTCGGTGTGCTCCAGAGCTGTCATGCATGTGACAAAGTCGCATTGAACGCATGCATCGACCGACACCAGAAGCATCAACCCCACCCTGTGTGATGATCTTGACGCTCTGTCGCTAAACACCACCTTGGACCGTGTATTTTTAACGGCAGCCAGCTGACGAGTGGAACACCTTAACGAGCACGTCACCCCCCCCCCCCCCACCCCAAGACGTGAGAGCTCCTCTCAGGATCGTTACGTTACGTAACCTGGAACGCTCCGCTGGTCCCGGCCGGCACGCTGGTCCTGATGCGACAACGGCGCAGGGCTCTAACGGGAGGGGCTGGCCGTGACGCAGTCCAGAACGGGCAGGAGTGTGTGCATAGCCGCGGTGGTGTGGCAGGACAGGTGTGATCAGCTGTCGCAGCACATTGCTGAGGTTGGACGAACTACACTTCAGCACCGTCTCACATCGATGATCGAGGGGAAGAGTACATCTTTAGTCAGACCTTAAGGGCCCCATGATACACTGAACCGCTGCTTATGGAAACATGAAATAGGCGATGCCGCAGATGTTAATACGTTGAGGACAAAGTACACGAATATAACATGGTAGAACACAATACCTAATGCCCATGATTTTTCGTGTGCCCAAAATTTTCCATGGTTCGCACGTCAGAGATATTGCCAGGTAAGTCGTATGAGAATGAAAGAAAAGTGACACAAAAATGTCAAAACATGATATATGTAATCTAACCTCGTCAGGCAAAAGGTCGGATCAAGTTGGATAAAGTAGGATTTTTGCGCATGCCAAAATAGTATCGAACTTTGTAGATTATGTACCCCAAACTTGAGGTCATCTAGGACTAAGCCCACACGCATCGTCAAGAGAATGCCAATTTCATTCAACCCATTGTATACATAATGCATCGTCAACAATCGCAGTCAGACACCAATAATGAGAAACTAAAGTTTTCTGGCTTATCCAGAATTATTGGCTACAACTTGTCAAATGTTGTCCCAATTTTCATTCTGCGCGACGTTTTGGAAATGCCAAGTTCAGAGGTTGGCAAAAATGAAAATGTTCAGTGCTTCCTGCCGCTGAGCCCAGATGCCGCCAGGCGATACAAATCGGTGTGTATCCATGCTTCATGGCGAGTTCAGTCTCAGATCAGTTTCACCGAAACGAGAAAGGTTGGGACAAACTTGATCGATTCAACCTGAAAAGACGCAGGTACTCCGCAACGGATGCCAACGAGCGTCTCAACCGACTTGGGATCGACACGACCTCGATTAAGTGGTCCTCACTCGTGACTTATTAAAGGCGGCGTCCTCATTCTTGTTTTGAGCCTTTTGATTGTGAACAGTCAGTTGTCACGGGTACCGGACCAACGGCGGGCTTCCAATATCGTTGCAATGTTTTGAGCAATGTATTGCACGTTATCATTTAATTTGTTTTAACAATTATATGATCTGAAGCGCTTTAACAGCGTTTAAAACAACAATAAGTGATAGATGTATTTCGGACATTGTGCTTCCTGGGAATCCCAAATATCTTCCAAATATATTTTTGTGGCTCTCCATTATGAATCAATTTTAGCAGCAAACATTCTGTTATGCGAGAGGAAAAGTCACCATCGACCCTCTACCAGGTTTCTGCGTAGTTGTGATGTTAAGAAGTAATATTTGCCAGTCATTCCGAAGCAATTTATCACCATAAACATATTACGTCCAGCAAGTCCCTCCCCACGGCGTGCAAGCGCGGCAGCCTACAAAGTATGACTGATGTGGCGTTGCCCAGCTTCGGTGACCACAAAACGACGAAATGTAGGAAGTTCTCAGAAGCTACCTAATCTACGATAACTTGTCGTTAGTATGATTCACGTCCTCAAACCTTCGTGCGTAAGAAGGCTTCATTCGTCACAAAGATGCGTCTGTTGTTCACAATCACGATGGCGGTGTTAACGTCGAACAGCTGCAGTGCAGCATTTGTCAAGTTCTTGTGCAGTTTCTGTACTGGAGCGCCTTTGATTGGCCCGTACTTTCTTGTGACATTGACGCCCAAACGATTTATGCCTTTCGCAAGTAGATCGATCCTCTCTGCGACATAGATCAAGGTGAAAACCGGTATGGAGCTCATAGAAAGACAAATGGCGTATGTTTATAAATATGGCACTCAAGCAATCATGCGCTTCCCTTGACACAGCAAGCCAGCATACACAACGTTGCCCTTCGGCGAATTTGCTGACCCTGGAAGCATACAGATTCCGAGCAAATTATGCAATAAAGCAGAGTGTATAACAAGAACCCGACGGCATGGAAATGTGAGCAGACCAGCGAGTGCTGTGGGGAAAAACCCACGCGCGCTTTAGGTAGCAGCCGGGTTTTCCTCAGCAGGATACCTGTCTAGCTGATGAACGACGGTCGAGCGGCGACAAGATGGGTAGGATGGAGCGTAAGCAGCCATCGCTCAGTCAATTACTTTGATTACAGAGGTACTGTTCTCGCTCTTTGTCACTCGAACCCGTGAGTAGATAGCGCTGACGCGACATTGCGGATTATGCGCGTGATTTTAAGACTGCACAACTCCGATCAAAGCAGTTGATAAGGCAATAGATAGCGTCAATGCAAAAGAACGGGACAGACAGATTGTTGTTGGACATGTCGCTTACTCCACGCCACGTATGACCAGTCAGCTCTACACGTTTCACTGCCCCAAGTTACCTAAAACGGTGGAACGAGCCCTTTTCGTGTACTTTGATTATTAGTTACCGTTGTTATTAGTTTTGTTAGCTGATGTTAATCATCATTTTTGATTACTCTGGGTAGAATACCTTGTCCATGTCCCATTCAAGGCACAGGTGAAAGCGTTTAGAAACTGAGTGCTATTTCTGTATGTGGTTTACTGTTTTTAGTCAGGTGTTTTCGGGATATCCCTCAAGTTTGATCCGCCAGGCCGGTGCAGAGGAGGTCAGATCCTGCAATTCCCCCCATCGTAGTATGTCGTATGTCCGCAGTCTGCAAGCGTATTATAGACTCGCTTGTCAGTTTGATCTGTGTTGTCAAGACTGGTCGAAACCGAACCCACTCTCAGCTGTTTTGTATCGCAAAGACACGAGATCGGCACTGTTTGACGGAAAATAAAATTGATGATCACTTGTGTCTGTATTTATGCCAGCCGTAAGGCAACTCCACACAGCACGGCTATTCCGAGCCTTGTGTCAAGACAATACATGGAACTGTGGGACAGGTTGATAATGCTCACGAACAACACCAAACATGGGGTAAGGTGGGGCAGGACGTCCCACCGGGGTAAAACGCCTCATCAAGATATCTCAGAATTTAAAAAGTTCCGGGGAAACACTTCCTGCTCTGTTAAACAAACAAAATGTGGTCAGTGTGCTGGCAGGTAGCGACCAGATTGGTGGGCTGCGTTGAGGAGATGAAGGTAAAAATGTGTTTGCGAGTGTTTTTTCTATTTTTGGGCACCAATGCTGAGTTAAGGCAATCGTTCATACCACACTACAGTTCAGAATCGTTAACACATATCAAGAGATCACAATTTGAACCCAAAATTACCTTACTGTTTGGTGTTGAATTCGTGTTGGTTCTCGTTCTTAGCGCCGCTTTCTATCCCAATGACTGGTCGGGGTAAAACACCAAAGTAGGTCGTGAGGTAAAAAGCCCCCATGGGGCGTCTTGCCCCATTTGTGTCTTTTATTGCCAATTTCCTATTACATCGGCTTTGAATGACTAGTTGGCTATAGTTTAATCCGAGTAACTATTTTAAAACTTTTAAGGAACAGAATTTTGAGGATATACAATTGCAGGAATATAGTGATGTTGGCAGTTGATCCACCTGTTAAATTTAGAGATGTGGTTCAAGTTAACAGCCATACTGTTGTTTATGTTGTAACCGGGCAGCATGCAATAAAAATGATTTTCTGTTTCAGGCATGGTGCGGACATACAAGCAAAAATTATATATCAATCAATGGAATCATCATCATCACATTATCAGCAATCATCACATATAAATCAAACAATCGCATGAAATATGGATAAATTGTCATTAGAAAATCTCTGGATGATATAAAAAACGACCGGGTGTGCGGGAGGTGTCACGCAAATATGGTGTGCCGATTAAAACACTCCGACGTCATCGCGACGGTGACGTGAAACGTCCGGGAGAGCAGCATCTTGGAAGGTACGACACATTGTTCCCTTCCGATGTGGACATGGCCCTCAAAGAACACATTCTCGAGATGAAAAGTTGCCTTTTTGGCTTGACTGCTGTGGACGTACGGAAGCTGGCATTTCAGATGGCTGAACCTGTGAAACTCCGCATCTGTTTCGAAATGGATCCGCCGGACTATGCGGTTTTGAGCAGACTAAATATCAGCCTCAGAAAGGCGCAATGAAGCAGCATCTATCGGGCGCGATTGGCTTCAACAAAGACACGGTGGCTCAGTTTTTCGAGATCTATAAAGATCTTCTTGAAAAGTTCAAGTTCGAGAGCTGGCAGGTTTGGAATATGGACGAAACTGGTGTTACCACTGTCCAGACACCTTTAAAGGTTTTGGCCAAGTGTGGGAAACGTTGCGTCGGAGCGCTGACTAGCGCGGAAACAAGCGAACTTGTGACAGTTGTTGCTGCTTGCAGCGCCGCGGGACATTACATACCTTCGATGATGGCCTGGCCGAGAAAGCATCTGCTGGACAAGCTCATGAATCGGACACCTCCAGAATCCATTAGTGGTACCAGCGATTCAGGATGGACGGACGGCGAACTGTCCCTGGAGTGGCTGGTGCACCCTCAGCAGTGGACGCAGAGTAGCGTCAATAACCCCCAGCTGATCATACTGGATGGACACCAGTCCCACAAGTATATTCATGCCATCCTCTACGCCAGAGAACACCACATACAAATGCTGACACTGCAACCGCATTCTTCGCACAAGATGCAACCTATCGACCGAACCGTCTTCAAGTCACTCAAAGCCGGCTACAACGTCGCGGCAGAGAATTACCTGCGGACGAGCCGAGGCAGGGGCGTCACCGTCTACGAGATTGGGCAGCTGATCGGCAAAGCGTTCAACCGAATGGCAACACCCGAAAGATCCATCAAGGGCCTCGAAGTGGCCGGTCTTTGGCCGTTCGACCAAAACGTCTTCACAGAGGAAGACTACGCGCCATCGCTGCTGACGGATGAAGCAGAGCCCAGTGGATGTGGGACTGACGGCGTTGGACCCTGCGGAGGAGCTGGCGCGGCGGGCAGCGGTGGTCCCAGCGGGGGGGTTGGCGCGGAGAGTGACGTAGGTTACGGCGGAGGAGCTGGCGAGATGGACGGCGCTGCCCCCAGCGGAGGAGCTGGCGCGGAGGGTGATGCCGGTCACAGCGGAGGAGCTGGCGAGATGGACGGCGCTGGCCCCAGCGTAGGAGTTGGCGCGGAGGGTATCGCAGGTCGCGGCGGAAGAGCTGGCGCGGAAGGTGACGCAGGTCGCAGCAGGAGAGCTGGCGCGGAGGGTGATGCAGGTCGCAGCAGGAGAGCTGGCGCGTAGGGTAACGCTGGTCGCGGCGGGAGAGCTGACGCAGAGGGTGACGCAGGTCGCAGCGGGAGAGCTGGCGAGATAAACGGCGCTGGTCCCAGCGTAGGAGCCTCAGCGAGCAGAAGGATTGCGTCTGCAAAGACGTTGCTAGGAGAGTCGTCACCATTACCCAAGGGAGACAAAAGAAAACGCACCCGTAAAACGGAGAACTCTGCGGTCTTGACTTTATCTCGGTCCAAAGAAAAGCTACTTGTAAGCTACCTCAAGAGAACAAAAGACACTAAAACAAAGCCGGCGAAAAAGAAGTCAGTGCCCGACTCCGAGAAAGGCGTGACATGCCTGACATGCTCAATGCGTTTCTCCTTCTCTTGTGAGGAGTGAATTCAGTGTGGGAGCTGCAAAGGGTAGGCTTGTGTTCCTTGCACTGATACAAAGGACGCTCAGGTGGTGTACGTCTGCGACCGCTGCCGTGAGCAGTTCTTACGTGGCAGTAATCCAGGCACGCTACCGCACCAGCTACCGTTACCGTTCGCCTACCGTTCAGCGCAGGTAGGCCTGAATAAACGTTGATTCTTTTGGTAGTAATCTGTTCCGATGTTGAGGAAGGTGATACCTTTAAGGTGAAAATGCTTAGCTTAATGACTACAAGCAGATTCAAAACCTGTTTGAACCCCGACCTGAACTTTTGGTGTTTGATGGGGTCCTATTCCTGGTGAAGTCCTTTGCCCTAATACCCGGGGCTTCTTGTCCCATGGTCCGGGGCTTCTTGCTCCACGGCCCAGGGCGTCTTGCACCAGGGGTGGGGCAAGACGCCCCACTTGCAGGCTTCTCGAATATCTTTTGCGAGAAACGCATGAAATGAAGAATGAGGAAGTGAGTCTTCCATAAGTCAGTAAAAACCTTCAAAGAATGCGTCAATAAATGCACTTGCAATGGTAGTGAGATAGGACAAGGTATATTCAACAAAATGCATTTTCTGGGGCGTCTTGCCCCACCTTACCCTACACGCGGTCATACGTGATTGATTAAGCCGAGTAGCCACTTATCGGTATTTAACTGTCTTCGCATCATGTGGCTTATGACCTCGCTGTTAAATGGCGCAGGGTCTATTGCACGAATCATATTGGCAGAAGTGTGCACGCGCTGCAAAAAAGTTGCGTGCGTGCGCACGCGGCCGGACACGGGTGCCCGAAAACAACTTTCGGAACTGTGCCTTTAGTTCGTCGCCGTGAACGACAGGCGCACGACCTCAACAGTGCAGCAGACGACGGCGTGAAGCTGACTGCGCAGCGTAGCGTGGGTGAAGGATTGTCTATAGATTGCCGAGGGGGTTAAACACTGCCTGGCCCGCATATGTGCTGGTAATCGTCTGCAAAGCAATACGGTCAGCGCGTAGTGTCAATGCCATACCAGAGACATACCACACCAAACAATGCTCCTGATGTAAAAGGGTTTGCAGACACTGAAAAACTAACCACCATGACTTGCTTGGTCTTCCGTTGGTATTAGATAGCCTTTGGCACTGAGCCCCATTTAGAGTCCAAAAGTTATGCTTATCTTGTTGTGGTGCCGTTCTCCGCGCCAGTATGTTTTAACTTTCTGTACTGTTATGGTGTAGCAGCCTGACCTGAAAGGCTAAGGTTAACCTGACCTGAACTGACTTTGAATTGATCCTTCAGATTAACCTGACCTGAAAGGTCAGATTAAACCTGAAGGGGCATTCTGGACATCACTCGATCCTTCCACCGTCTTTCCACATGAAGGGTTGCTTGCCCTCGCTTGGCGCACGTGTGAAGCAACTCACCCGTCGTGAGGGACTTGGATTGCAAACGGTATTTGCGTTGCATTCTGAACAACTGCGCCCTTTCTACGTACGTCGAATTCCAGATATTTATTTGAATTGTCAAAAAAGAATAGTTGACTTAGAAATCATACCCAAGGTTGATATATTCTTGATAAGTAATAGCTATATAATTGCGAATACACAAACATCTGAAAACCCAATGGTAATTGTAGATCACCAAAAGCAAGAATAGTTGTGACTGATACAAAGGCAATCGTAAGTCCCCTGGGCTCAGGCTACAACAGGTCAGCTCTCAAAATGAGAATAGGTAAAACTGGACTTGCCTTTGGACGGCACGGATCATTCAAGGTTAAAACTTGTTTAATATACTGAAACACCAGTATTTTCTGATAATGTCCCATCTCAGCTAAATGTGGACAAGATCTTTTCCGCCCCCCCCCCCATGACTCGGTGGTCTGATATGAGGAAGCTTTTCCAAGCTCATTCAAGGTCTCTCCAAGGCATCACAGAGGCAGTTCAAAACTAGTATGCGCAACATTATTCGACAAATTGACTTTCTTCTCAGTATGCAAGTGTCGTGCGCAGTGTGTGGGTGGGATGGGTGGGAGGGTGGCCTAGTATTGTAAGTGGCATACAATCTGCACCGCGACCGTGTGAGCCGGCGAGGGTCTGAGAATACAATCTGCACCGCGACCGTGTGAGCTGACGAGGGTCTGAGAATACAGTCTGCACCGCGACCGTGTGAGCTGACGAGGGTCTGAGAATACAATCTGCACCGCGACCGTGTGAGCCGGCGAGGGTCTGAGAATACAATCTGCACCGCGACCGTGTGAGCTGACGAGGGTCTGAGAATACAATCTGCACCGCGACCGTGTGAGCTGACGAAGGTCTGAGAATACAATCTGCACCGCGACCGTGTGAGCTGACGAGGGTCTGAGAATACAATCTGCACTGCGACCGTGTGAGCTGACGAGGGTCTGAGAATACAACCTGCACCGCGACCGTGTGAGCTGACGAAGGTCTGAGAATAGCCCCATCGTTATGGATTGGCCCGACTATGCGCAATACAATACAGGATATCCTTTCTCCCGACGCCCCCACCCGTGGCGGGGCGGATTCGAGCCGCTATTTGCTCCTGTGATCGCACGCGGCTGGTGGCAGCGGCTGCTTGAAAGGTCAGGTGACGTCAGAGGTGACGACGTGCTATGGCGAGCACCAAAACGCGAAGATTTGGTCACAAAACTCTTCTGTTGACATGTAATGTCACGATCGGATGGTGGAGCTAGGGAATGCGCAACAAGAACTGTATAGAGCGTGATCTAATGTCAGAAATCCATCCAGTCAAAAAGTTTGGACTAAATCTGAATAGAATAATAAAGCATGCGTGCGTTTATGTCCAGTTAATTTAAGACAAAAATTACGGGTATCAGAAAAGGCATGCTTAGGTTTGCTTTCAAATGGTTTATTATCATGCTTCGTTTCTGCATTAAAAACAGCATTTTGAGTGTCTCGGAGGTCAAAGTAGGTTACGTGAAAATTTGTGATGCCCTTACTTTATAAATGCTTTTGAACACGGAAATCAAGGATACCAAAATATGGAGAAGGTTGTTAGAGTACATTCACATTTAGTTTTGCATAATTCTAGTCAATCTACTTTAATTTTCCGCCAAACCAACGACAGGCCTGCTTGTTGACCTCTCAAACTCACCAATATTATACCTTGTTCGCTGCTCCGATATTTCCGAAAATTGTACATTGAGATTCAAGGCATCAAACAATGAGTTATCCAAACCTGTACGATATGGTGTTTCGACCGATTCGCCGTGCCGTCGATTTATCTTGGAATGAGGCATGATCCAGCTACCAGAGAATAATTATCATGAGCCGCAGGGCCTGGAAAACCCAACCACAGTAGTAATAAAAAAACTCGTCCGCTTGGCGTCGCTACTGGACAGGCGTTCCCGGTATAGGTGCCCGCTCGCTCTGGTAACACCATATAAACTGGGTACGGTGGCACGGTCAGAACAGCACCAGCACCAACCATGACTCCGTCCAGTGTTGCAGTCACAGTGGTGATGCTCGTGACTGTCGGGGTCGCCGTGACGGGTGAGTGGGTGTCACGGGCCGGTCGGACCGGCGTGTAAGGTACCGGCTGATTATGACGGCTGTCGACTGGAAGCTATTGACTTCTGTCGGTAGCTGTCACTTTCAGTGTCAGTTCTTTCATCTCACACTCGCGCTGCGCGCCAACGTTTTCTGTCTAGCGTTGCATAAGTGACTGCCCATTGCCGAAAGGTGTGGCGCAGAAGCCTAAATAAAGGCGCCATGGCTGCGTGGTCAGCGCCCTCGGCTCCGACTTTGGGGCACGGGTTCTACCCCCGGCAGCGCCATGGCCCCTGGGAGTTAACATGGCCCCTGCAATGACAGCTTCCCCATAGAAGGATGAGTGACGACGTGTGCCAAGTTACATTAAGGGAATGGAATGCAGTAATATAATATAACTGCTTGAGCAGCAGGTCAACTAACATTTCCTGGGCAAGGCAACAGCCCTTTGAAAAAGCAGCGATGAGTTGGTATTCAAGCGCTACCAGCTGACAACTATGGGTGTAAAGCCTTGTGAGTGTTCTAAGCCGCTGATTCACGGAGGATTACTCCATAATCTTAACACTTCGCTATGCAAACTGTCACAGGGAAATAATTAATCTGTGAAAATGACCTGCTTCTGACGCAAATGATGACGAAGGCATTACGAATAGTGCAGCCCGCTGCGCGGTACCTTCACTTGGCGTACTTGGTGCCTTGTTGGCTTAAAAACGGTCGACCAACGTTTCTTCTTCGCTTCTTTTTATACATTTGACTTTGATTTCCTTGACCAGTGGAGTAGAGTGAGTCGGTTTCAAGACGTGATGCAGCATGGAGGTGTTGGTGCACTGGTTCAACTAACAATACCAACAGCGCATTGGGGGAAACGGACACATGCATTCCGATGTGATGCTGTCATTCCTGCTTTTGCTGAACTGATCTCAATCCATCGATTAACACAAGATGACAATGTACACCCTGACATTTGTAAGCCCTTGCTAACTATAGGGATGAGGTGTTTGCTTTTGTGTCGTCTTCCAGTGTAAAGGGCTGAACGCTGGATTCAGGGGAAAGTCAGTCGACGTCTCATGCCACCACGGTTATCTGCGACCTACGAGCTCTTGTTCGGGCTGCTGAGTGTCTCGCTTTGACCGCTTTGTCTGGTTCCAGACGGCTACCGGGCCCCTGATTATCGCCGAGTGTGTCCCGTCAACGACATCGAGGGCAGGACCTCCTGCGTCGCCGTCCAGCCTGGTGCCGTCGTCCCGGAAGTGTGCTCCAGCGACGCGCAGTGCGGTGGCACGCAGCGCTGCTGCAGCTACGGCTGCAGCAGGGAGTGCCTGACCACGTGTCCCCCGTGTGGCCCCGGCCAGCAGTGTCGCATCTTGGAGCTCTGCACCGCCCTGGGCTGCGAGCGGCAGCCGGCCGCCTGCCTGCCGGCCGATGGCCAGTACTGATCAAGTCTCGATGACGTCACGGCTCCGGGTAGCAGAGGGACTGGTGCCCTAGTGGGGCCGACGTCCGAGCTGACAGCCAAAACGCAGGCAGTCACAGATCCGCATCCGTCTTTTTAAAAAAACAACATGGTCCTGACGATTCAGCGGAAAATGGAAATGAGAGTAGCGGCATTTCTTTACTAGCGATAGTGGAATGCTGATATGTGATGACGATGTCAAAAAAATGGTTATCGGCGCACTTTGGGTAATAAATGATGAATGCTCACATTCCTGATGACTGTCCAGCTATTCAACTACTAGCAGATTGTCCAGACTGAAGCTCGTGATCACCAATGGCTAAGAGGACTGCTTTGAAATCTCAAGTTTTCCTAATGCAGTCAATGCTTGCTCTATATCATCCCTCCACCAGTGCCCCCGGTGTCTTGGAGGCTGTTTATTTTTCCGCGTGATAGCTCCTAACTCAGTTTGTACGGAGACTTCATCTTAAATACGCCGGAGGCTATATTCCTTAAGTTTATTATATTATATTATATTATATTAGGTTTATTATAGGCCAGTGCGTAGAAACGTAAGATGCGCCGGCCTCAAACAAAGGATATAACCAGCATATTGCAAACGAGTACGTAAATGCCTTAGGGGACATGCCGTCATAGACGGCGAGCCCGAATACCGCTCCTTTGCGACAAAAGTGGCACGTATGAGGCGAACAGTAACTGCGCTGGTCGTGTCGAAATTTTTCATGGCACAGAAACGTTTGTCTATCGTGGAAAAATGCAGCCTGGCGGCCCACAACTGGCGCGGCTCTCATGCATGTCACCGGCACTCATTTTACGTCAACACTGCATATCGAGCCGCACCATAAGCAGTTTAAACGCCCAGGCAGACTATTTAATCTCGGTTTGTCTTTCAGGCACAAGCTGGTCATAAACAAATAGCATCATGAATTGATGCAGACATGCACGGACAGGCAGTCAGGACTGTAAACTGAGAGCCGACAGCCAAAGGCAACACCGTCAGCAGGATCATGAGTGTAGCAGGAGATCCACTCCTGCCCTGTGCCGCCAGGGGTGTTCATAGCATGTGTCACTTATGGACCGCGGTGAAAAATGATAACAGCTGTCGTCCGAAACGTTTTCTTTGAAGCCAATTCGGTTGGCGGTGCTTTGTGACCGGCCGCCACTGAAGTTCCATGTTTTTTCCACATTATACTCTGATTTCTTAACGCAGCTGTTAAGTCGGTCGCGGAAACACCACCAAAAGCGGCATGCAAAGGCGAGCAGCTGGCGGGAGCACAGGCGAGCATCGCCATGGCAACATACGTCGCCCTCTCGAGTTACGGCGTTTAGGTCAGCATCAGGTCAGGGATTGGCCAGATCGAATGTCATGCATGGTTCACAGCGTTGACGAGGCGCATACCAATGGGCTGGACTCTAGTGTCATTATACTGGTGTCACCCTCTAAAAACGGGTATTTATACTGGGCTATGTAGTGGCCCGCGTGCATTACGCGAGAAAGGTTGGTCACGCTGTACATGCTGTACTTGCAGCCTAACATTACGGCAGAGCGGGACGATCAGGTCCATACTACTGGCTGAGAAGACAACAGCAGTCTCTATTTTGTCAATCAGCTTGTCTCTGGTTTGATCTTGCTGCAGCAAGAACCGTTTCAAGTGCACTACGGGTATGCGTGGGAACCTCAGATACGGAAGTTCTTGGAACACTGTCAGCCCTGCTAGCATCTGGATGGTGGAAAGTTCAAAGCAGTCCCGCAATGGCGGAGGGGGTTGTGGTAATACCTCTCGAGCATCGTCCCGCGGGATGAAGTCATGCAGGCTGCAGGTGTTGCTCAGGGATTGCCGTAACGCGTTCATGAAGCACGTACTGTCGATGTTCTGAAGGCTCGTAAGGCCGAATGACCGTGTCGCAGGCCGCGCTCTACCGCCAATCCCATTCTCGGGAGACTCGGTGTTCGTAGCGCTTTTTTGGCGATGCTGCAGGCTGTCGCGCCATGCCGTCTTTGTGATGAGCGGGCACAAGTCCTTTTTCAAAGCTGAATGAAATGAAAGGCAATGAGGCTGCGTTTCCTCGGACTATGGCAATAGCCAGGCACTGCCGCAGACGAGCACTCTGTTACCTATCGCCTGGCGAGAAAATCAGCCCAGCCCCAAGATTTTTGACAAACTTTCTTGTCGTTGGGCCAAGGCTCCGCCGGTTTGAAAGGCGACTGGTTGGAAATGAAACCATGAAGTGAGGTGCGAGTATTTCCTGTTCTTTCTGCATTTGGCTTCTTAATCTGCGGCGCCAGTGTCTGTCACGTAAAGGATGGTAATTGGTACATGTGGCATCCCATGCCAGGCTCCGACCATGGTCGAACGGGAATATCATCCCATTAGGTCTTTTGCCGTCTCCCCGGTCAATAGTTGCGTGGCGAAGTGTGTGGGACACATGATCATGGGTCTTGTTTGTGTTTCATGTTAAGGGCAATGTTCCACTTTTGGGGATATTGGGGCGAGCATCAAATATGATGAAATAGTCTCACGTGTAACCATTGGTATACCTTATGGGAAAAAGACTGCTCCAGGCAACAAATTTCTCTATTTAGTAACTATGTTCGTCAATACTTCATTGTATAATTCGTCATGGTGTCTTGCACCACATAAATTGAGAGCGATCTGGCCGCCGTTCCATCTGGAAATCGTACTTACGAACCTGGATATGAAGAACTCGATAATTATATTTGTACTGGCCTTAATCGCCGCACAGCCAATGGAAGGACAGTATTTGAGTGACGTTATCATAGCCTCATGGACGCGTGGGTGACCTTGAAATATTCTGCCACGAAGAACTCTGCACATCTCCGCTGGCGTACAGCTTAGAAACTAGAGGGGCTTAGGTCTTAAGAAAGGCAGAGCTGTGTACGGTGCTGAATGATCTTCAAGACGGCTAGTTCAGTCCAAAACCTCACACAAATGTGAAACACTCCCTTAGATGCAAAGGTGCATTTCCAGCAGGCAAGAAGCCAAGACCATGCTCCAATGTCAACCGGTCCGGATTAGGAAAAACGCGCTGGTGGGCGGTTTGGATTCTGGACTAAGCTGACTGGATGTGCGTGTTGTTTCCGCTCAATTAAAAGGCTTACATGATATACGTAGCAGACAGATATAACTACTTATCATAACGTATAGCTATCATAGCAATTGTTAGTAGCAGTCATCGTTATCATGTTCCAGTCTGGTTCATTGGGGTTGCAAATTAGCAATTTCTGTTTCTATGTTGAATTACTCTCACTACATTTTGATTGAAAAAGCACCTTATTTCAACGGAATTTTCCACTTCCACCGCTACTCACATGCTCAGTTCAATCACTTAGCTCCGCGTGCCATCTCAGGAAAGTGCAACAAGCTCACGTGTGAAAAAACAAACAAAAAAAGACAAGCAATTTCATGGCGACCAGCCTCTTGTAATTCACGTCTGGTACCAGCGCGCAGTGCAGCTCCCGTACAAGCAGCAGGCCTC
>NW_023596420.1:37503321-37562268 GCF_011947565.3 Pollicipes pollicipes | reverse complement strand
GAGAAAGAGAGAGGGAGCGTGATACATGTGCCCACCGAGTCATATCCTAGCATGCTAGCTGGGCAGGCAAACGCTTTTCCATGTGTTTAAAATGTCTATCGAGTCGTGACATTTGGTCACTTCAGCAGAAAAACGACACTGAGACACATGAATAACGTTAAGGAACTGACTACTACGCTTGCCAAGTTCTATGGGTGAGTCAAACAGGTACAATGGTGTACCAAGCCAAAATTTCATAGATAGACATGACAACCAGCACATTTTTTATAAATCTTCGAAAGCGTGTGGACAGAAACAGGGCCGGGGGTGGGGGTGCGGGGGGGGGGGGCAATAGGAGCATAACTCTCCCACTTCTCAAGGCGGGGGAACAGCAATGTTAACTGCCCCCCTCTTTTTCAGATTTAAGCTGCATCCAGCTTTGTTTTGTACTACCTTAAAAATGCATGCCGATTTTCCCAGGTTATCACCCATTTTCCTTAAAGCTCACTGGACACAAAGGCTTCTTATCTTATCCCGACATGTACGGTCAACGAAGACATTTAGGGATGACTCCCAGGTTACTCTAGTACCAACTCCGTTCTATCTTATTATATAGCCTTGGCTCTTATACATGCTTTCTTACTGTCCCCTCATTGAGAATGCACATGGAACCGTCATAGGCGGTTGGCGTAATTCAGTATATCATAAAAAAGGCTCGTATGTAATGCCGGTGTGCTATGTGACTTTCGCAAAATGGCCGCCATTGCGATATCTAATTGATATTATTTGAAATGTCAATACCTCGCGGGAGTTTTCCATATGCAACAGCGCTAGAAGAAGATTGGGGTTTTCCAGAAAGCCCTCGACTAAACTGAGCATACATTCAGTATCAACTGAGTTAATAGCCGAGCCAGTATTGTTCATTGTGCTTGCACTTTATCGGACATTATGAACCCCCCAACTCGTCATGCGCCAGCCATTTAGTTCTCAACGTTTACAAATGCACGATATATTTAGAGTAAATCCTCAGTGGGGTGTCGGTACTTTCGAGAACGTGTCAGTAATCGCTGCTGGTAGCAATGACGATCAGAAAGACAAGACTTTGCGGGAGGTATTCTGAACGGATCTATGTTCAGGGACGGGGGCTTCACAAGGTGCGCTCGTCGGGCAGGGGCAACACAGCGCAGCACCATGCGTCGTAAGTGCCGCATAGTGCTTTCAATGGGCATATCTAGATGTCAAGATTCGGCACCCTGTAGACTGTGACGAACAGCGAAGTTATCAGTCCCACACTAGCAAAGTTTTGAAGAAGAAAGTTGCCGCCTTCCATTACTGAGTGTTCCTTGTGTTGAGCCACGTCAACCATATCAGTGTTTTTCGAAAGTACTTTAGCCTTCCCTTTTTTAGTTTAGTTCAACCTGGTTTGTATAGAAACACCTGTTTGAGACCACACTCGTCCATTTCGGAGGCGAGTTTTGCCTGCAACCGCTCGGTGGAACCTTTCACGAGTCATAAAATCCATTGGCACAGTCGTGCCGTATAACCGTGGTAAGCCTTTCACCTCCCGCCAGCTGGCATATCTGTCAGGTCAATCAGCCGCCTCTAGAGCCCCACCACTGATGCCTAACCCATGCTGAAGTGGGCAGTCTGAACCACTCGGATGCGACTGCGGGAACTGGCATAAATATAGATGCGTGGGTAATTTGTACTCCAGTCATCGACCACCGAATAACAAGCTTGCAACAGCCAAAAACCAGGTGGTCGACTCCTGATTCGTTCAGCGCAGTTAGTTTTGTCCTATGAGGTGAAAGATCAATGAGCCGTGTTCATTTTCTATCCTGAACATCCACCGTCAAGCTGCTATCCACAGCTTTCTGTGCACAACTTAGTGAACCTTTTTTTACGACTCTTTATGAAAAGGCAAAACATCATGGGTAAATGTATATATATATATATATATATATATATATATATATATATATGACAATATAGTACGTATACACACCCAAACACACACACACACATATGTATATATATATATATATATATATATATATCAATTCGATTTCAAGGAATTTAATGGAAAGCCGGGTGGTATACGAAACATCTTTTTCCTTAAATACCGTGTTATGCTACGCAACTAGGACATCTATAGGCACGCAACTGGTTTAAAGAAGTGTGCACCCCCATTCTTCATACAACAGCAGATCAAGTCGACTACGTTGAAGGAGGAGCAAATAAATGCTGGTCGACAAATTCATGCCTAAAGCAGGCAGTTTCCCGAAAGTTTATTTTCTGCTTCGGTGTGGTGTAAGGGAGAATGAGCGGTCAGTCATGCGGCGGACAGCCGGTCCAGGGCAGTGACTGCAGACGGTGGACGGGAGCAGGGCTCTGACAAGGAGTATCCGAAATAAGGACCTTTATTCTGTGACCTGGTTTTTTAACACGAGAAGCTCAGGTTTCACAGTTTTTGTCCACTGTTTTTGGCTGATATATTTAAATCCTCCGAGTCCGCGTCAGCGTAAAATTCTGCGACAAAAACTTATGTTTCCAAAGGCATTCAGCAAAAATCAGGTTCATGAAAACTACCGGTCTTTGACCCGTTGATTCGAACTAGAAATTCTGGCCTGCCTCTGCTTAGGCTGTAATTTTGACATCTAAACTATGAAGGCATGTACCTCCTCAATGACCTCAAAATCTGTACCTGCTGTGAAACTTCGCCTCCCCAGGGAAAATGTTAGAATGTGGACGAATTATTTTAAGAAGCTGGGCAGTCTCATTTGCGGAATGGTACAGATAATTCGAACAGGTAAGCATGTACACTAGTAGAAAATTCAGGTCTATGTGAAGCACCACAACCATGGCATTTACCAAGCAGACGAAGTCCTCCATGTCTACCCCCCTTCCCAGTCGTCTGCTTGCTTCCCAGTAAAAGTTCCTTGAATATACACTGAGCATGCCCCCACTTTTTGGTACGTTCCTACATCTATATTCAAAAGGGCCCATCTGGAGAGGGGGACCAGCTCTTTCTTGCATATATATATATATTACGGACTTCCATAGAGGTGAAACCAGTGCAGGGCAGAGGGCATCATCCTGGCCTGACATATATGTTACGGACTTTCACAGAGGGGAAACCAGTGCAGGGTAGAAGGCATCGTCCAGTACGTACATATATGTTACGGACTTTCACAGAGGGGAAACCAGTGCAGGGCAGAAGGCATCGTCCAGTACGTACATATATGTTACAGGCTTCCATAGAGGGGAAACCAGTGCGGGACAGAAGGCATCGTCCAGTACGTACATATATGTTACAGACTTCCATAGAGGGGAAACCAGTGCGGGACAGAAGGCATCGTCCAGAACGTACATATATGTTACAGACTTCCATAGAGGTGAAACCAGTGCAGGGCAGAAGGCATCGCCCAGTACGTACATATATGTTACAGACTTCCATAGAGGGGAAACCAGTACGGGACAGAAGGCATCGTCCAGGACGTGCATATACGGCACGGAATTTCATGGACGATAATGATAGTTGTTGTTTTTTTTCTTGTGCATCTTGGCTACAAAGGCGATTTCAAGTCAAGTGGGCTTCCACAGTCCAGCATGCTTGGCCGTATACAGTGCTGGATCGCGCCCCTGAGCCCCTGCACTGAGGGCGAGGGACAGGTTTCTGTCTTTTCCACTTCGCTGTGTTTACGAAACCGGTTGAGCAGCAAGCAAAAAACAGGATGCTCCTGCTGATAGACTGCCGGACGTGACTCTTTTACAGAAAAACGGCCAGCTGGCCGGTCGTTGCGTCGAAGCGCCACATGCTTATCAAGTGCCAGCACCGCATAGCGAGGTTATCACGCTTGCATTTCTGATAGCTTACTGCAATACCATGGCACGAAGTTAGGGCCAGGGAAGCGCAGCCACTTGGCTCGGGCTCACCTTGGAAAAAGGGAACGTCGGCTGCATCGCATGTGTTGCATGGAAGAAAACAACGACCAGCTTCCCCTCCCCCTCCCCACCCTGCACGAGTGTCGTCGCTCCTGAGCAGGAGATCCGACAAAAATCTCTGCGCAGTTGGAAATGTGGAAAACTCCTAACCAGCCATACCCGACAGATGACTAACGATGCGTGTCGTTGGGCATGTGGCGGTGTGCGCGGCGGCGGAGATGCGCGTGCGTACGGGGTGAGCGATTGCATCGTGCTGAAACGCTCGCTCCCAGAGAGGTAACCGCCAGTCAAGGCCAAACATAAGGTTCCCTTGGCCGACTTCAGCTCTCGGACACAAAACAGAGGCCACCGGGCAGTTCTCGGACACAGAACAGAGGTCACCGCGCAGTGGATGCTGCGGCCGAACGATGCAACTGATGACTCACAGGCCGCTGATGCTTGCTTCCGATAGAGCGCTGTATTACGTCCGCTCTGTGGTTACAGAGCTGGAGTAGCCACTGGTCCCAGCATACCCGTCCGCCATGGTATGTGATGTGAGAGACAACATGGACCGCACATGCAGCCGAGTCTGAGTCATGAGCGCGGATACCCACAAACCATTTTCACCTTCCAGATATGCGACTTCAAGTATTTTCACTGATGGGCTTTGAACCATGAATAAACAACTCTACAAGTGTGCTAGCTGGTCGCTAGCTGATCATGGACTCAGCGTCCGTACCCAGTGCCGCCCGTCCTCGACCATCCGGAACAGGCCATTGTCCCCGACGGGAACAGGCTATAAACTCATCACGAGACTTAGGCCGGCACAATTCATAGGCTTCGAAGCGGGAACCGACAATACCCACGAATGTTAGCCGGCCACCGGTGTACTGACCCCTGCTACCCGCATCCAGTGCTACCTGGTGTGGCCCGCTGCAGCAGGTGAGCAGGCCCTGCTGCAGCAGGTCCTGGTCAGGCCACAGCGGGCCCCTGTCCAACAAGCTTATTAACCTTTAACACAGTTGAATCCCTGACCATCTCGCTGAGCCTTGACCCCAGCTCCGCGGGCCCGCATCGCACCTGGCTCAGCGACCGAGCGGGCCGCGGCGGCGCGGGCGGCGCTGTGACGTCACCGTCTTCGCGCGGTGACTCAGCGGCGCGCGCCAAAAGGCCGTGTGCGGCGCGCCGGGTCTCGGCAGCCGCCGGCCGCCGGCCTTATATGGCGGGTGAAGGCGACGCTGGCCGGCCCGGCCGCCGGTGGTGTACTGACGGGCGGCCGAGGACGAGGCCGCGCTGGAGGGAGGGGGGCCTCGGTACCACGTGTACCGGAGCATGCTGCAGGTCTGTGCCGCGGACGGGGGTGGAAAGCCGAGGGCCTATGTGCGCACGCGCGTACACTGTGACTTGTCAAGGTGAATGCAAGCTGAGGAATCACCACGCACCTTTGGTGTATGGTTGTGTGTGTGTCGGTGTTTGTTTTTTTAATACGTTCGGCCCTTCGTTCATTGGACCCAATTGCGCATAGCAGTTGAGAGTGTCAAGAAAGACATTTGAGAGACCTCAGAGCTAACACTTGGCAAACACGAGAGACTTGGCAAACATGAGTAAGCGTTCAACGAATTTACTTGACATATTTTGAACAACTGCCAACAGGAAGCACGTTACCCCTCAGTGCACGAGCGGGTCCACCCGGCGCGAGCCCTCCGTTCAGACCACGGCCGTTTATCACGCCGCCCTCACCCCCTCCCCCGCCCGCCTCCACAGCGACCGCCACCGCGTTGGTTTGTCCGCCGCCGCAGTCGGTGACCTTCGGCGACCTTGACGACCCTGACCGGGTGTGACCGCCGGAACAACCTGCACTGGACTGGGGACGGACTCATGACATTACTCAACCTTAAAACCAATGGGCGTAGCCACGCGTACTGAATACCTGAGTCCAATTCCGTTGTGATATCATTTAATAAGATTAGAAGACAAGAATAGCTGATCTACGTAAAATTCGTTGACGCGCGGACCTCAGCAACCCCAGTGTTGGTTGTGTCTCTGGTCAAGCCTGTCATACTGCATGGAAATGCACACTTCCTGTGTCGTCATGTTTGGGCTCAAGGCGCATCGATCGACCGCCAGACAGTGACTGGGGGCCAGTCATAAAACAAGGCCACAATGGTCCCGTCGCCTGTTGACCGGAGCTTGGGACGGGAGAGACGTGCTTCTTTGCATTAATATATGTACAGTGCGCGTGCCCGGCCACCTCTGCGGACAGCTCGGTGATGTTCTGTAGTCAGCAATCATAGCTTTTCTTAAATGTGTCTGGCTGTTTGTATAAATCCTAGTCTCAACGGCCTCATGCTTTCGTTGGAGATCTTTGTTCTCCTCGGTCTATTTTTCTCCACTTCTCAGATTCACCGTTGTGGAACTCATATTGATTTTTGCGTCTCTTTTACATTTGGATGCCTGACTCGTCCTGCCGGAAGTCTTGTAGATTCTGTTCGCCGCCTCACGGTCTATGGTCACGTACCCGTCTGATGTGTGCTTTGAAGGTTGTGTGCTGGGCCTTGACTGTCTGTCTCGGTGTCCCTCGCTGTCTGTACCTGCCCCGATGAAGCAGGCACAGAATGTACAGGCTCATAACTGCTTGCTTGGAAATAATATCCAGTAAACGCATGTGTCCCAGGGATATACAAACTTTCCAAAAGGAGGGTGGGCCAAACCCTTTTCGGAAACTGACCCTTTTTAATATACTACCACGCAGTAAATTTCACTCGAGGTGCATAGACCATCGTACCAGCCGCCGCCCACATCCTACGCCTTTCATTAGCCCGAATGTCATGACCGGCCTGCGCCTATGACTGTGTCATGCCTCTCGTCCTTACGCTGAGATTGTCCGCCCTAAATCCACTGTCCACATTGAACCGCGCCGACCATTTACTGCACCTCCGCGCCACCTTACCAAATGCAGCACTACCGCTTTTATTCTCCACCACTAGGTGGCAGAGCTGTTAATCCGGAGCCTAGTACGGCGTGAACTGATACTTCCAGTACAGCGTTTACTGATTCACTCGTTTTTACTTACACTCCAACATAGACTCAGCAGTGGATAAGGCAGCACCTGCGGTACGGGTCTGACTCAGACTTAAGCTTAAATGAGCGTGATAAACCCGTATTCAAAGATTGTACGAGCCGGGGGCCAAGGCTCGGCCTCATACGAGAATTAAATAAGGCTCACCTCACATTAAAACTTAACAAGAAATGGTTGAGCTGTCTTACCCAACATCGTATTGCATGCATAATGCGTTCATCTTAGTCACCAACTACCTACTACCTAGTCAAAAGTCACAACTAAATAGGACTTTGCTGACGGTCATCATTCACATTTCACACTGGCGGATACAGTCGTCAAGATTGGAGGATAGACTGAAAAGCTTTCATCTGTGGAGCGCCTTCAAATCACACCCTCCGTGATAAGTTTGGGCCATTTATTTTGTACATCAAGCACATCGATGGTGGTTCCTACATTGCTCAACGGATGGATGGTATGCTGTGTCTCTTAAGATTCTTCGTACCATGAAAAGTGAGTATGTTCTCCGTTCTCGTGGAGCAGTAAGGTACTATGTGTTCCCTTCAAAATAACGCTACGCATTTGCCGTTCAATGGAATGCTTATTCGAAATCACACATAGCAGCAAGTGTATCGGTTTTCATGTGAAACAAGCTTTCTAAGAGCAAAACGTGTATTTGTGTTCGCTACTGTTCTCGAGAGAGTTCAGTATTAGCTCGGTTTAAAACTTTCGGGGAACATCAAATGTGCAGAAGCCATGCTCTCCTCTGAGACTGTTCACAACTCTTACTGTTCTCTGCATATTGGAGCGCAAACCGTTTCAAAGTGTATGTATGGTCTGATTTGGATATGACTAACGTAACCGGTCTTCACATTTAGGAATTCAATTATAATTCTGGTCCGGGCAATGACTGCTCGCCTTCATGCAGTAATATGTGATGGCACTGGAGGTGACGATTGTCTATTGCCAACATTCTCCGTGAGGATACTTTTATGAGCATAATTCAATCTGCCTTCAGAACAAAGGGCAAAGCTATCACTCTAACTAAACGCCACTCATCTTGCTGAACTGGTGACTGACGAAGTCACATTTGAATAGTTCATTCCAGCTGTAACATTAACGCTGCATCCCGTAAACCAGGTTAATGTGTGAGCATATTGTTATTCAATCTGAGAATTGAAAGTGCTGTTTCTCCATCAAAGTCGTCCATATGTGACACGGAGGAACGCGGCATGATGAACCGTAGACCTTGTTTCAACAAAGTATATGAACATCCTAGTCCCCTTAAATCTTGATGCGCTGAATGGATGGACGACAGCATGAGATAGAGCGCTCCTACCGGGTGCCAAAGAACATGACAGGGAGAAGTGCCCACCAAAGCAGGAGGTCGCGAGAACGGAGAGTTGGGGAATTTCATACGGCAACTACGCAACAACGTGACTGATGTCAAACATTAGGGTGCCAAACGACTTCTCGACGTTCGGTGTCAGCAGCACTCTGCTGAAGCGCCTCGAAGTCGTAACTCTTTGTATATATATATATATATATATATATATATATATATATATATATATATATGTATATATATATGTATATATTCCTAATGGATCTATTCTTAACGCCTTGGTTCTTCTTTGTGATAACCTCATTCTCGAGGCCATTTTGACCACAATGCCCCATTGTCCTTGTATTTTACTTCGGAGCTTCCATGAAGAGAAGTACATTTGCTTGATCTGCCATCTCTCTATAGTTTTAAATGCTGCCTGTGTGTCTGATTTGAAGCGGTCATCAAAAACAGATCCATTGAATTGCGTTGAGCTAACACCTGAACCTACTGGAAAGAAATCTTTATGCAGCGAAATGGGTCTGGCAATTAAGGTAGGCACAATAGGTGCAATCAGTTGGATCTGAAGGAAGTCAGGTAACTTGGGTGAATGCCTACACCTAACCTGTCTCAAAGATATTGCAAAGGAGAAAACAGTGGTGAGATAGTCATTTTTTACAAGTGACGTGGTGCGCTCTCACCAAGGGCTGCGAAGCTTCATCACCATACGACACTCCGAAAGCTAAGATTACTTGAGATTTGCTAAGAAATCCTTTTATCGTATTCGCGGACAGCATCTCTCTGACCACCAATCTTGCCAGTAGGAACTCAGGCAGCCCACCGAGACAACTACCATGCCCCGCACCGGCCGATCGAGCACCGGCCGCCATCGCGGAATTCCGACCGCGCTGTGGTGAGCCGCTCGGCGCGTGGCCGAACAGCACCAGCCGTCACCAGTCACCAGCCGGGCTGACGGGGACGATCACCAGCGGAGTCACCACCACCACCACGACAAACTGGGACAAAGCCATAGTCGAGTCTGGCCGTCCTAGCAGCGCCACCGGCGGCCGCAGCCGTCACCGCTGATTCAAGTCCGGCTTCCTAGGTGGCAGGCCACGGGAGTGTTCTTCGACGGAGGGAACCAGGCCGTGAAGCTACCATGTTGAAGGCTTTCTATGAAGTTGGCGCGTTAGATGTCGGGGGGGCCAAAATCAAAGCATGCAAGCTTCGATTCGGCCAGGTCACGAATTCGAACTGAGTAGAACACCACGCTTTTCAGGTTTGACGTTGCATCTATGCATGGCTTTTAACGTGAGTGATGCATCAAGACCAATTACAAATATATTGCGGTGGAGTAAGACAAGCCCTCGAATCAACTGTTCTGCCAAATGTACTCATTTGTTGCTTCTTGACCTCCATGCCCGTTTCCCAAAGGCTTTTTGAATGCAATATGACAATGGTTATCCTGCATATGCATCGCCCCAAACACATCACGTCTTAAGTTTGACACCGTCTCATACAATTAAAGTACTTTATGTCGCATTTGATCGACTTCCAACGGTGGCAGACGTCAACATGCACGAGCGTAGCATGTGCCAAAGTCCCAAAGCTATGGAAAAGCTAGCAAAATGCGTCTTTTCCACCACAAGGCAGTCGGCTTGGGGACCACGGCGTGGTTTGCCGGCCAATGCGGAAGCACAGCGCAGTCGGCCGACCGCCGGCCGGTGACGTGGAAATCCCGTAACGTCATCACGGTCCGGCGCCGAAGGGGGATCACCAGCGTCCAGTCGCCGTGCCCCATCCGGACCCGCTGCTGCCAGCCGCCCGGCCAACGCCAGAGGGGCACTCATTCCAGGTCACTGTGTTCTCGGTGCGTCTAGGTGAATGTGGCTCCCCGTGTTTTACAAGAAAACAATCAATGTCGCAAGCTGCACTCGTGGTCACCAGACCTGAGCCCCGGTGACTATGAGCGCTGCCTGAAACATCGAGTTTTGACCATGGAACCAGAGTGGTTGCTGGACTCTCTCCTTCTCCTTGTATGGTTAAAGGTCGATGTGAACAGAGCCTGTACAAAATTGAGCCGTTTTTTAACACGCCCTTAGTGTCGCTTGGTAACCAGATTATCTTTGAGTGACATTACGGAAACTGTGCATGAGCTGAAAGGGCTTCGAGAATTTGGGTTGTGAGAACATGGAGAGCGCTGAGCGTGAAGAGAGGCCCTGAGCGGCCCATGAAAGGCCCCCCACACACCATGACGGATTGCAGCCACGCCCGCCTTATTCTTACTCGCCAAGCCTCGTGACAATGCCAGATTCCGTTCAGGCCGCTTCCCATAAGAACGTTTTAATTTAATGCACTCGCAGACTTGCGCAAGACTGAGCTCATTGCAGTCGCACAATTTCGTCAGACAGCGTATTCACTACGTTCGGTCACTTCCGTTAGGCTGGTTAGTTCCAGCAACGACGTTCTGTGAATGAGATTCGTTTCGGTGTCCGTTGATGTTTCCCAGAACGGATGGCTGATAGTATCATTATGAGTTAACTAGCCTTGGCCAATATATATTAGATACCGTACACCAATCAACATTTTTCAATGCCGCCAGCACGTATAGTGCGAAGACTGAGGTAGTCCTGAGCTCACAAATCTCTGTTTCACTCAAAGCAGCTCTCAATCAAGCGCCATTTCCACCGGCACAACAGGCATCCCGGGCGTCACCAGCCGGTGACGTCATCAGTGACCAGCCTGTGACGTCATTAGTGCTGGCCGAAGGCCGGCAGGCAAGCGGCCGGCTGCCGCTCACAGTCCGGCCCACAGAACACGCCCGTGATCAGACACTCCTTCCCCGGACCGCAGGGCGGACAGGTGGTCACGCACTGGCGGCGGCAGCCGAACCTGCAGCAGCGCTCGCTGCCGCTGCACTGCGCGTCGCTGGTGCAGGCGTCCGGCGCGTCTTGCACGCAGAAGATCCTTTCCTCGATGTCGTTGAGGGGGCACACTCTTTCATTGTCCGGCGGCTGGTAGGCGTCTAGAAACGGACAAAACGGTCAACATAACGGCCAGTAACGTGTGTCATCGGATGCAAAGTCGAATATTGCAGTTAATCATGGCAGCAGCAGCAGTCTGCTCTGAGTTTACTCCAAAACCACCGCAGACCGTCTGCCGGGAACGTTTCAAGCAGCGAGCAATCATCGTATCCCTAAAGCCAGCTAAGGTTAAGGGATATTCTTCAAAGACACTTATTGCCATCCCATCCAGATCAGGGGTGCTCCATCTGCTCGTGGCGAAAATAACAAGATGGAGATGAAACTCCATGTGCCCACTGTCCCAACAAGTCATAACAACGTGAATTGTGCTCTATTCCATCAGCACCATAGTGTTGCGCAGCAAATTGAAACTATCTCGGTATTGTCGCTGTCCTGTAGATGACAGCAGGTAATATCATTTCGTTAGTATGGGGAAGAATGGGACGTGAGGTCGTCCACTATGGGGAAGTGCGGGGTCTCGGGACGCACAGTGAATGAGCCGGGTATCAGAATGCGGAATTCGTAATACTTTGATATAATTCCCGTCACAAGATGATCATTTTGGCGTGGTAATGATTTTCCGGTGTCAGTTTGAGTACCGGGATGCTAAGTTTAACTAGCTAAGACGCCGCATTTCAAGAACTTAGATCCCTTGCACGGTATGAATCTTTATGATCCGGTCCAGTTCGCACATCAGCTCATAGTTTTACGGCATTATTCTGCCAAAAATGGTTTTTAGGTGATCTGCTCGTGCTGTTTTAAACCCAAGTTCATGTTGCCACCAACAATGGGCGGATTTGTTTGAGTGCTGCAAGAAAAACCATCGCAAGCAGCATGGATGTAAAGTAAAAAAACACCAATGACCATTTACCAAATACAACCTTAATTTTTTGCACTATATTCAATTTGCACTCGAAAAGGAGGGATAGCGAGGGACAGCTACCGACGGGAGTCGATGGTCTCCATCAAACATCCGCGGAGATCATCATAGCTCGGTTCGTGACACCCACTCACCCGTCACGGCGACCCCGACCGTCACGAGCATCACCACTGCGACTGCAACACTGGACGGAGTCATGGCTGGTGCTGGTGCTGTTCTGACCGTGCCACCGTACCCCGTTTATATGGTGTCGCCAGAGCGAGCGGACACCTATACCGGGAACGTCTGACCAGTAGCGCCGCCGAGCGGACGAGTTTCTCACTACGTCGGTCGTCGGTTTTCCCGGGCCCTAGAGCCGTTTCAGGTAACTGACCCATTCCACGACAAATCATCGGGTGAAGAGGCGAAGCATGGGACTTTTCAGATTTCGATGAACTGACTGTTGCGGAATTGTCTTGGGCCCTGAATCTCACCGTGCAGCTTTTAAAATCACCAGGGCACTATCGCAAGCGCCATACTGTCATGTAAATTGTTGAGAGGTTAAAAGGCAAAGTTGTCTTTGAGGATCTATAATTCAATTAAGGCGAAATAATAATGGAAAAATTACACATTTATAGTTACCTTTTGAGTATTTTGAATTTTTCAACATTCGGTGGCGTCCACTTTCAACCTCGATGTTATTGCATACCAGGTGACTTACTATGACTTGATTGCACTCACAATGCTGTTTTTATGCGGGAGCAAAGAATAATCAGCTTTCGTGGGGTGACAATCAATATTGGATGTTTAAAGATATTCAGGAACGAAACAGATCTTTGCTCTTTACTCCCTACCAGCGAAAACGAAAATTCACTCTCATGGTTCTATACAACTCACAAGTGCCCACATGAATAAAGTGCCTCACGAACGGGTGCACTACTTTTTGAGCGCACGCCAGGGGACGTGCGGGCACCCTTTACCCATCTAGCCCCTTACCGAACTACTCTTTAACGTGTGAAACAAGGCAATGTGCGTACCTTCGTCTCAAGCATTGAACCATTTCCGGTTTAACTCCATGTCAGATCAGCCTTGATGTCGGGAAACACAGAGTAAAGAAAATTTAGACTCTGGAGCATGGAACCGCATTTCGATTATGAAATACGCATAGATGCGCATACTAACGTTTTGCAACGTGTGTGTTGTGTAGAAAAAGAATATGAAAACGAACAATAACGTGTGGGAAAGGTGAACTGACATCCCAGTGCAAATCGAAAATGATGGCGAAGATATGGGTCCAAAGTGTGAACGTGGCATGTGCATTGAGTAAACTATTAGTTATGCTCAATGTCACTGCCTTAATGGTTTGTTGTCTTTTTGAAATGATGGGAAACATCGCCTGTAAATCGGAAATAACAGTCATGCCCAAACAGAGGTAAGCCGTTGCCGAGAATGAGGGTGATACGTTCACGAATGTTTTAGCTGGTGGGCATTCATCGTCAAACACAAGTGGCACTTAATCAAGCCAGAGCCACGAAACGAAAGACGAGTGAAAGGCCTGGTGTCTAAATAAATATGCACATGCCGGGTGGGATTCCTGTAAGTAAAGCGGTATTCCCCCTCCCCCCTCCCACCCTCACCCCCGAAGTCAAACAAGTTCCCGGAGCTGAGAACAATACCTTAGTGTGAAAACTAAAGATAAATGCTTAAGATCATAACATTTGATATCAAACCGGCATTGGAAGCCACTACAACCTGCTTGACGAGCTAGAGATGCAGTCCGTCATCTTCCGTCGTTTTGCACATCGATAAGGCTACGATCATTACAGCATTACGTGCTTGGATATGACCAGGTCCAAGTCGGGATCATTGCTGCTATGTTTGTTAGGCCTTGCGTGACAATCAACGGGTCTTCTAAAATCTTAGGCAGGGTAAAACATATGTTCGTCATCCTGCTCTCCCGGTGGCGTCATCCCTGTACTCGGCATCCTGTAATAAGATGGCCAGTTTTCCGTGCAGCTCTTCGTTGTAAAGCTGTGCTGGTGTATTCGCTCTCATTCTGTCGCAACCCTCAATAATGTGTCAATTAACTCCGGCATTAGCCGTGCATGGACCGTTCTGCAGAGGTTGGCCAGCGGCCACAGATGTGCATCAGACGGCAGTCGCCACGTCGCTGATGCTGGTCTGCTGTGCTGTCCATGATGTCCCGCCTGCCACTGGCTCCGAGAAAGCCGCGCGCCGGAGCCCCAGAGCCTCAGAACTGGGGGTGCGCCGTTCGCGGCACGGCCGGCCGCCCCTTCTCGGCACTGCGGCCGCTCGGAACAGCACGTCATGTCATGTTGAGCGGGCGCCGCACGGGCGGCAGCGCAACTGCAGGCCTGATAGAGAGGCCTGCTGCTTGTACGGGAGCTGCACTGCGCGCTGGTACCAGACGTGAATTACAAGAGGCTGGTCGCCATGAAATTGCTTGTCTTTTTTTGTTTGTTTTTTTCACACGTGAGCTTGTTGCACTTTCCTGAGATGGCACGCGGAGCCAAGTGATTGAACTGAGCATGTGAGTAGCGGTGGAAGTGGGAAATTCCGTTGAAATAAGGTGCTTTTTTCAATCAAATGTAGTGAGAGTAATTCAACATAGAAACAGAAATTGCTAATTTACAACCCCAATGAATCAGACTGGAACATGATAACGATGACTGCTACTAACAATTGCTATGATGGCTATACCTTATGATAAGTAGTTATATCTGTCTGCTACGTATAGCATGTAAGCCTTTTAATTGAGCGGAAACAACACGCACATCCAGCCAGCTTAGTCCAGAATCCAAACCGCCCACCAGCGCGTTTTTCCTAATCCGGACCGGTTGACATCGGAGCATGGTCTTGGCTTCTTGCCTGCTGGAAATGCACCTTTGCATCTAAGGGAGTGTTTCACATTTGTGTGAGGTTTTGGACTGAACTAGCCGTCTTGAAGATCATTCAGTACCGTACACAGCTCTGCCTTTCTAAAGACCTAAGCCCCTCTAGTTTCTAAGCTGTACGCCAGCGAAGATGTGCAGAGTTCTTCGTGGCAGAATATTTCAAGGTCACCCACGCGTCCATGAGGCTATGATAACGTCACTCAAATACTGTCCTTCCATTGGCTGTGCGGCGATCAAGGCCAGTACAAATATAATTATCGAGTTCTTCATATCCAGGTTCGTAAGTACGATTTCCAGATGGAACGGCGGCCAGATCGCTCTCAATTTATGTGGCACAAGACACCATGGCGAATTATACAATGAAGTATTGACGAACATAGTTACTAAATAGAGAAATTTGTTGCCTGGAGCAGTCTTTTTCCCATAAGGTATACCAATGGTTACACGTGAGACTATTTCATCATATTTGATGCTCGCCCCAATATCCCCAAAAGTGGAACATTGCCCTTAACATGAAACACAAACAAGACCCATGATCATGTGTCCCACACACTTCGCCACGCAACTATTGACCGGGGAGACGGCAAAAGACCTAATGGGATGATATTCCCGTTCGACCATGGTCGGAGCCTGGCATGGGATGCCACATGCACCAATTATCATCCTTTACGTGACAGACACTGGCGCCGCAGATTAAGAAGCCAAATGCAGAAAGAACAGAAAATACTCGAACCTCACTTCATGGTTTCCTTTCCAACCAGTCGCCTTTCAAACCGGCGGAGCCTTGGCCCAACGACAAGAAAGTTTGTCAAAAATCTTGGGGCTGGGCTGATTTTCTCGCCAGGCGATAGGTAACAGAGTGCTCGTCTGCGGCAGTGTCTGGCTATTGCCATAGTCCGAGGAAACGCAGCCTCATTGCCTTTCATTTCATTCAGCTTTGAAAAAGGACTTGTGCACGCTCATCACAAAGACGGCATGGCGCGACAGCCTGCAGCATCGCCAAAAAAGTGCTACGAACACCGAGTCTCCCGAGAATGGGATTGGCGGTAGAGCGCGGCCTGCGGCACGGTCATTCGGCCTTACGAGCCCTCAGAACATCGACAGTACGTGCTTCATGAACGCGGTACGGCAATGCCTGAGCAACACCCGCGGCCTGCATGACTACATCCTGCGGGACGATGCTCGAGAGGTATTACCACAACCCCCTCCGTCTTTGCGGGACTGCTTTGAACTTTCCACCATCCAGATGCTAGCAGCGCTGACAGTGTTCCAAGAACTTCCGTATCTGAGGTTCCCACGCATACCCGTAGTGCACTTGAAACGGTTCTTGCTGCAGCAAGATCAAACCAGAGACAAGCTGATTGACAAAATAGAGACTGCTGTTGTCTTCTCCGCCAGTAGTATGGACCTGATCGTCCCGCTCTGCCGTAATGTTAGGCTGCAAGTACAGCATGTACAGCGTGACCAACCTTTCTCGCGTAATGCACGCGGGCCACTACATAGCCCAGTATAAATACCCGTTTTCAGAGGGTGACACCAGTATAATGACACTAGAGTCCAGCCCATTGGTATGCGCCTCGTCAACGCTGTGAACCATGCATGACATTCGATCTGGCCAATCCCTGACCTGATGCTGACCTACACGCCGTAACTCGAGAGGGCGACGTATGTTGCCATGGCGATGCTCGCCTGTGCTCCCGCCAGCTGCTCGCCTTTGCATGCCGCTTTTGGTGGTGTTTCCGCGACCGACTTAACAGCTGCGTTAAGAAATCAGAGTATAATGTGGAAAAAACGTGGAACTTCAGTGGCGGCCGGTCACAAAGCACCGCCAACCGAATTGGCTTCAAAGAAAACGTTTCGGACGACAGCTGTTATCATTTTTCACCGCGGTCCATAAGTGACACATGCTATGAACACCCCTGGCGGCACAGGGCAGGAGTGGATCTCCTGCTACACTCATGATCCTGCTGACGGTGTTGCCTTTGGCTGTCGGCTCTCAGTTTACAGTCCTGACTGCCTGTCCGTGCATGTCTGCATCAATTCATGATGCTATTTGTTTATGACCAGCTTGTGCCTGAAAGACAAACCGAGATTAAATAGTCTGCCTGGGCGTTTAAACTGCTTATGGTGCGGCTCGATATGCAGTGTTGACGTAAAATGAGTGCCGGTGACATGCATGAGAGCCGCGCCAGTTGTGGGCCGCCAGGCTGCATTTTTCCACGATAGACAAACGTTTCTGTGCCATGAAAAATTTCGACACGACCAGCGCAGTTACTGTTCGCCTCATACGTGCCACTTTTGTCGCAAAGGAGCGGTATTCGGGCTCGCCGTCTATGACGGCATGTCCCCTAAGGCATTTACGTACTCGTTTGCAATATGCTGGTTATATCCTTTGTTTGAGGCCGGCGCATCTTACGTTTCTACGCACTGGCCTATAATACATATAATATAATATAATATAATATAATAAACTTAAGGAATATAGCCTCCGGCGTATTTAAGATGAAGTCTCCGTACAAACTGAGTTAGGAGCTATCACGCGGAAAGATAAACAGCCTCCAAGATACCGGGGGCACTGGTGGAGGGATGATATAGAGCAAGCATTGACTGCATTAGGAAAACTTGAGATTTCAAAGCAGTTCTCTTAGCCATTGGTGATCACGAGCTTCAGTCTGGACAATCTGCTAGTAGTTGAATAGCTGGACAGTCATCAGGAATGTGAGCATTCATCATTTATTACCCAAAGTGCGCCGATAACCATTTTTTTGACATCGTCATCACATATCAGCGTTCCACGATCGCTAGTAAAGAAATGCCGCTACTCTCATTTCCATTTTCCGCTGAATCGTCAGGACCATGTTGTTTTTTTTAAAAGACGGATGCAGATCTGTGACTGCCTGCGTTTTGGCTGTCAGCTCGGACGTCGGCCCCACTAGGGCACCAGTCCCTCTGCTACCCGGAGCCGTGACGTCATCGAGACTTGATCAGTACTGGCCATCGGCCGGCAGGCAGGCGGCCGGCTGCCGCTCGCAGCCCAGGGCGGTGCAGAGCTCCAAGATGCGACACTGCTGGCCGGGGCCACACGGGGGACACGTGGTCAGGCACTCCCTGCTGCAGCCGTAGCTGCAGCAGCGCTGCGTGCCACCGCACTGCGCGTCGCTGGAGCACACTTCCGGGACGACGGCACCAGGCTGGACGGCGACGCAGGAGGTCCTGCCCTCGATGTCGTTGACGGGACACACTCGGCGATAATCAGGGGCCCGGTAGCCGTCTGGAACCAGACAAAGCGGTCAAAGCGAGACACTCAGCAGCCCGAACAAGAGCTCGTAGGTCGCAGATAACCGTGGTGGCATGAGACGTCGACTGACTTTCCCCTGAATCCAGCGTTCAGCCCTTTACACTGGAAGACGACACAAAAGCAAACACCTCATCCCTATAGTTAGCAAGGGCTTACAAATGTCAGGGTGTACATTGTCATCTTGTGTTAATCGATGGATTGAGATCAGTTCAGCAAAAGCAGGAATGACAGCATCACATCGGAATGCATGTGTCCGTTTCCCCCAATGCGCTGTTGGTATTGTTAGTTGAACCAGTGCACCAACACCTCCATGCTGCATCACATCTTGAAACCGGCTCACTCTACTCCACTGGTCAAGGAAATCAAAGTCAAATGTATAAAAAGAAGCGAAGAAGAAACGTTGGTCGACTGTTTTTAAGCCAACAAGGCACCAAGTACGCCAAGTGAAGGTACCGCGCAGCGGGCTGCACTATTCGTAATGCCTTCGTCATCATTTGCGTCAGAAGCAGGTCATTTTCACAGATTAATTATTTCCCTGTGACAGTTTGCATAGCGAAGTGTTAAGATTATGGAGTAATCCTCCGTGAATCAGCGGCTTAGAACACTCACAAGGCTTTACACCCATAGTTGTCAGCTGGTAGCGCTTGAATACCAACTCAACGCTGCTTTTTCAAAGGGCTGTTGCCTTGCCCAGGAAATGTTAGTTGACCTGCTGCTCAAGCAGTTATATTACTGCATTCCATTCCCTTAATGTAACTTGGCACACGTCGTCACTCATCCTTCTATGGGGAAGCTGTCATTGCAGAGGCCATGTTAACTCCCAGGGGCCATGGCGCTGCCGGGGGTAGAACCCGTGCCCCAAAGTCGGAGCCGAGGGCGCTGACCACGCAGCCATGGCGCCTTTATTTAGGCTTCTGCGCCACACCTTTCGGCAATGGGCAGTCACTTATGCAACGCTAGACAGAAAACGTTGGAGCGCAGCGCGAGTGTGAGATGAAAGAACTGACACTGAAAGTGACAGCTACCGACAGAAGTCAATAGCTTCCAGTCGACAGCCGTCATAATCAGCCGGTACCTTACACGTCGGTCCGACCGGCCCGTGACACCCACTCACCCGTCACGGCGACCCCGACAGTCACGAGCATCACCACTGTGACTGCAACACTGGACGGAGTCATGGTTGGTGCTGGTGCTGTTCTGACCGTGCCACCGTACCCAGTTTATATGGTGTTGCCAGAGCGAGCGGGCACCTATACCGGGAACGCCTGTCCAGTAGCGACGCCAAGCGGACGAGTTTTTTATTACTACTGTCGTTGGGTTTTCCAGGCCCTGCGGCTCATGATAATTATTCTCTGGTAGCTGGATCATGCCTCATTCCAAGATAAATCGACGGCGAATCGGTCGAAACACCATATCGTACAGGTTTGGATAACTCATTGTTTGATGCCTTGAATTTCAATGTACAATTTTTGGAAATATCGGAGCAGCGAACAAGGTATAATATTGGTGAGTTTAAAAGGTCAACAAGCAGGCCTGTCGTTGGTTTGGCGGAAAATTAAAGTAGATTGACTAGAATTATGCAAAACTAAATGTGAATGTACTCTAATAACCTTCTCCATATTTTGGTATCCTTGATTTCCGTGTTCAAAAGCATTTGTAAAGTAAGGACATCACAAATTTTCACGTAACCTACTTTGACCTCCGAGACACTCAAAATGCTGTTTTTAATGCAGAAACGAAGCGTGATAATAAACCATTTGAAAGCAAACCTAAGCGTGCCTTTTCTGATACCCGTAATTTTTGTCTTAAATTAACTGGACATAAACGCACGCATGCTTTATTATTCTATTCAGATTTAGTCCAAACTTTTTGACTGGATGGATTTCTGACATTAGATCACGCTCTATACAGTTCTTGTTGCCCATTCCCTAGCTCCACCATCCGATCGTGACATTCCATGTCAACGGCAGAGTTTTGTGGCCAAATTTTTCGCGTTTTAGTGCTCGCTATGGCACGTCGTCACCTCTGACGTCACCTGACCCTTCAAGCAGCCGCTGCCACCAGCCGCGTGCGATCACAGGAGCAAATAGCGGCTCGAATCCGCCCGGCACGGGTGGGGGCGTCGGGAGACAGGAGATCTTGTATTGTATTGCACATAGTCGGGCCAATCCATAACGATTGGGCTATTCTCAGACCTTCGTCAGCTCACACGGTCGCAGTGCAGGTTGCATTCTCAGACCCTCGTCAGCTCACACGGTCGCGGTGCAGATTGTATGCCACTTAGAATACTGGGCCACCCTCCCACCCATCCCGCCCACACACTGCGCACGACACTCGCACACTGAGAGGAAAGTCAAGTTTGTCGAATAATGTTGCGCATCCTAGTTTTGAACTGCATCTGTGATGCGTTGGAGAGACCTTGAATGAGCTTGGAAGAGCCTCCTCACATCAGACCACCGAGTCATAGAGGAGGAAAAGATCTTGTCCACATTTAGCTAAGATGGAACATTATCAGAAAGTACTGGTGTTTCAGTATATTAAACAAGTTTTAACTTTGAATGATCCGTGCCGTCCAAAGGCAAGCTCAGTTTTACCTATTTTCATTTTGAGAGGTGGCCTGTTGTAGCCTGAGACCAGGGGACTTACGATTGCCTTTGCATCAGTCACAACTATTCTTGCTCTTGGTGATCTACAATTAATATTGGGTTTTCAGATGCTTGTGTATTCGAAATTATACATTTGTCATTAATCATATAGCATATTAACCTTGGGTATGATTTTTATGTCAACAATCCTTTCTTTTGACAATGCAAATTAATATCGAGTATCGACATGCGTGGAAAGGGCGCAGTTGTTCCGAATGCAACGCAAATGCCGTTTACAATCCAACTCCCTCACGACGGGTGAGTTGTTTCATACGTGCGTCAAACGAGGGCAAGCAACCCTTCACCCACTTGGCTCCTAACCGAACTAAATCTACGAAGCAGAGGACGGGGGGAATCCACGTCTAGAGGATCGAGTGATGTCCGTAATGCTCCTTCAGGTTTAATCTGACCTTTCAGGCCAGGTTAATCTAAAGGAGCAATTCAGTCAATTCAGGTCAGGTTAACCTTAGCCTTTCAGGTCAGGTTGCTGTACCATAACAGTACAGAAACTTAAAACTGGCGCAGAGAACGGCGCCACGGCAACAAGATAAGCATAACTTTTAGGCTCTAAATGGGGCTCAGTGCCAAAGACTGTTGAACACCAACGGAAGACCAAGCAAGTCATGGTGGTTAGTTTTCCAGTGTATGCAAACCCTTTTACATCAGGAGCATTGTTTGGTGTGGTATGTCACTGGTATGACATTGACACTACCTGCTGACCGCAATGCTTTGCAGACGATTACCAGCACATATGCGGGCCAGGCAGTGTTTAACCCCCCTTGGCAATCTATAGACAACGCCTTCACCCACGCTACGCTGCGCAGTCGGCGTCACGCCGTCGTCCGCCGCACTGTTGAGGTCGTGCGCCTGTCGTTCACGGCGACGAACTAAAGGCACAGTTCCGAAAATTGTTTTCGGGCACCCGTGTCCGGCCGCGTGCGCACGCACACAACTTTTTTGCAGCGCGTGCACACTTCTGCCAATATGACTCGTGCAATAGACCCTGCGCCATTTAAGAGCGAGGTCAGAAGCCACATGATGTGAAGACAGCTAAATACCGATAAGTGGCTACTCGGCTTAATCAATCACGTATGACCGCGTATAGGGTAAGGTGGGACAAGACGCCCCAGAAAATGCATTTTGTTGAATATACCTTGTCCTATCTTACTACCATTGCAAGTGCATTTATTCAAGCATTCTTTGAACGTTTTTACTGATTTATGGAAGACTCACTTCCTCATTCTTCGTTTCATGCGCTTCTCGCAAATGATTTTCGAGAAGTCTGCAAGTGGGGCGTCTTGCTCCACCCCTGGGGCAAGACTCCCTGGGCCGTGGAGCAAGAAGCCCCGGACCATGGGACAAGAAGCCCCGGGTATTAGGGCAAAGGACTTCACCAGGAATAGAGCCCCATCAAACACCAAAAGTTCAGGTCGGGGTTCAAACAGGTTTTGTATCTGCTTGTAGGCATTAAGCTAAGCATTTTCACCTTAAAGGTATCACCTTCCTCAACATCGGAACAGATTACTACCAAAACAATCAACACTTATTCATGCATACCTGCGCTGATCGGTAGGCGAACGGTAACGGTAGCTGGTGCGGTAGCGTGTCTGGATTACTGCCACGTAAGAACTACTCACGGCAGCGGTCGCAGACGTACACCACCTGAGCGTCCTTTGTATCAGTGCAAGGAACACAAGCCCATCCTTTGCAGCTCCTACACTGAATCCACTCCTCACAGGCGAAGGAGAAGCGCATTGAGTATGTCAGGCATGTCACGCCTTTCTCGGAGTCGGGCACTGCCTTCTTTTTCACCCGTTTTGTTTTAGTGTCTTTTGTTCTCTTGAGGTAGCTTACAAGTAGCTTCTCTTCGAACCGAGATGAAGTTAAGACCGCAGAGTTCTCCGTTTTACGGGTGCGTTTTCTTTTGTCTCCCTTGGGTAATGGTGACGACTCTCCTAGCAGCGTCTTTGCAGACGCAATCCTTCTGCTCGCTGAGGCCCCTACGCTGGGACCAGCGCCGTTTATCTCGCCAGCTCTCCCTCTGCGACCTGCGTCACCCTCTGCGTCAGCTCTCCCGCCGCGACCAGCGTCACCCTCCGCGCCAGCTCTCCTGCTGCGACCTGCGTCACCCTCCGGGCCAGCTCTTCCGCCGCGACCAGCGCTACCCTCCGCGCCAACTCCTACGCTGGGGCCAGCGCCGTCCATCTCGCCAGCTCCTCCGCTGTGACCGGCATCACCCTCCGCGCCAGCTCCTCCGCTGGGGGCAGCGCCGTCCATCTCGCCAGCTCCTCCGCCGTAACCTACGTCACTCTCCGCGCCAACTCCCCCGCTGGGACCACCGCTGCCCGCCGCGCCAGCTCCTCCGCAGGGTCCAAGGCCGTCAGTCCCACATCCACTGGGCTCTGCTTCATCCGTCAGCAGCGATGGCGCGTAGTCTTCCTCTGTGAAGACGTTTTGGTCGAACGGCCAAAGACCGGCCACTTCGAGGCCCTTGATGGATCTTTCGGGTGTTGCCATTCGGTTGAACGCTTTGCCGATCAGCTGCCCAATCCCGTAGACGGTGACGCCCCTGCCTCGGCTCGTCCTCAGGTAATTCTCTGCCGCGACGTTGTAGCCGGCTTTGAGTGACTTGAAGACGGTTCGGTCGATAGGTTGCATCTTGTGCGAAGAATGCGGTTGCAGTGTCAGCATTTGTATGTGGTGTTCTCTGGCGTAGAGGATGGCATGAATATACTTGTGGGACTGGTGTCCATCCAGTATGATCAGCTGGGGGTTATTGACGCTACTCTGCGTCCACTGCTGAGGGTGCACCAGCCACTCCAAGGACAGTTCGCCGTCCGTCCATCCTGAATCGCTGGTACCACTAATGGATTCTGGAGGTGTCCGATTCATGAGCTTGTCCAGCAGATGCCTTCCCGGCCGGGCCATCATCGAAGGTATGTAATGTCCCGCGGCGCTGCAAGCAGCAACAACTGTCACAAGTTCGCTTGTTTCCGCGCTAGTCAGCGCTCCGACGCAACGTTTCCCACACTTGACCAAAACCTTTGAAGGTGTCTGGACAGTGGTAACACCAGTTTCGTCCATATTCCAAACCTGCCAGCTCTCGAACTTGAACTTTTCAAGAAGATCTTTATAGATCTCGAAAAACTGAGCCACCGTGTCTTTGTTGAAGCCAATCGCGCCCGATAGATGCTGCTTTATTGCGCCTTTCTGAGGCTGATATTTAGTCTGCTCAAAACCGCATAGTCCGGCGCATCCATTTCGAAACAGATGCGGAGTTTCACAGGTTCAGCCATCTGAAATGCCAGCTTCCATACGTCCACAGTAGTCAAGCCAAAAAGGCAACTTTTCATCTCGAGAATGTGTTCTTTGAGGGCCATGTCCACATCGGAAGGGAACAATGTGTCGTACCTTCCAAGATGCTGCTCTCCCGGACGTTTCACGTCACCGTCGCGATGACGTCGGAGTGTTTTAATCGGCACACCATATTTGCGTGACACCTCCCGCACACCCGGTCGTTTTTTATATCATCCAGAGATTTTCTAATGACAATTTATCCATATTTCATGCGATTGTTTGATTTATATGTGATGATTGCTGATGATGTGATGATGATGATTCCATTGATTGATATATAATTTTTGCTTGTATGTCCGCACCATGCCTGAAACAGAAAATCATTTTTATTGCATGCTGCCCGGTTACAACATAAACAACAGTATGGCTGTTAACTTGAACCACATCTCTAAATTTAACAGGTGGATCAACTGCCAACATCACTATATTCCTGCAATTGTATATCCTCAAAATTATGTTCCTTAAAAGTTTTAAAATAGTTACTCGGATTAAACTATAGCCAACTAGTCATTCAAAGCCGATGTAATAGGAAATTGGCAATAAAAGACACAAATGGGGCAAGACGCCCCATGGGGGCTTTTTACCTCACGACCTACTTTGGTGTTTTACCCCGACCAGTCATTGGGATAGAAAGCGGCGCTAAGAACGAGAACCAACACGAATTCAACACCAAACAGTAAGGTAATTTTGGGTTCAAATTGTGATCTCTTGATATGTGTTAACGATTCTGAACTGTAGTGTGGTATGAACGATTGCCTTAACTCAGCATTGGTGCCCAAAAATAGAAAAAACACTCGCAAACACATTTTTACCTTCATCTCCTCAACGCGGCCCACCAATCTGGTCGCTACCTGCCAGCACACTGACCACATTTTGTTTGTTTAACAGAGCGGGAAGTGTTTCCCCGGAACTTTTTAAATTCTAAGATATCTTGATGAGGCGTTTTACCCCGGTGGGACGTCTTGCCCCACCTTACCCCATGTTTGGTGTTGTTCGTGAGCATTATCCACCTGTCCCACAGTTCCATGTATTGTCTTGACACAAGGCTCGGAATAGCCATGCTGTGTGGAGTTGCCTTACGGCTGGCATAAATACAGACACAAGTGATCATCAATTTTATTTTCCGTCAAACAGTGCCGACCTCGTGCCTTTGCGATACAAAACAGCTGAGAGTGGGTTCGGTTTCGACCAGTCTCGACAACACAGATCAAATTGACAAGCGAGTCTGTAATACGCTTGCAGACTGCGGACATACGACATACTACGATGGGGGGAATTGCAGGATCTGACCTCCTCTGCACCGGCCTGGCGGATCAAACTTGAGGGATATCCCGAAAACACCTGACTAAAAACAGTAAACCACATACAGAAATAGCACCCATTTTCTAGACGCTTTCACCTGTGCCTTGAATGGAACATGGGCAAGGTATTGTGCGCAGAGTAATCAAAAATGATGATTAACATCAGCTAACAAGACTAATAACAACGGTAACTAATAATCAAAGCACATGAAAAGGGCTCGTTCCACCGTTTTAGGTAACTGGAGGCAGTGAAAATTGTAGAGCTGACTTTGGTCATATGTGACATGGAGTAAGCGACATGCCCAACAACAATCTGTCTGTCCCGTTCTCTTGCATTGACGCTATCTATTGCCTTATCAACTGCTTTGATCGGAGTTATGCAGTCTTAAAATTGCGCGCATAATCCGCAATGTCACGTCAGTGCTACCTACTCACGGGTGCGAGTGACAAAGAGCGAGAACAGTACCTCCGTAACCAAAGTAATTGACTGAGCGATGGCTGCTTATGCTCCATCCTACCCATCTTGTCGCCGCTCGACCATCGTTCATCAGCTAGACAGGTGTCCTGCTGAGGAAAACCCGGCTGCTACCTAAAGCGCGCGTGGGTTTTTCCTCACAGCACTCGCTGGTCTGCTCACATTTCCACCCCGTCGGGTTCTTGTTATACACTCTGCTTTATTGCATAATTTGCTCGGAATCTGTATGCTTCCAGGGTCAGCAAATTCGCCGAAGGGCAGCGCTGTGTATGCTGGCTTGCTGTGTCAAGGGAAGCGCATGATTGCTTGAGTGCAATATTTATAAACATACGCCATTTGTCTTTCTATGAGCTCCATACCGGTTTTCACCTTGATCTATGTCGCAGAGAGGATCGATCTACTTGCGAAAGGCATAAATCGTTTGGGCGTCGATGTCACAAGAAAGTACGGGCCAATCAAAGGCGCTCCAGTACAGAAACTGCACAAGAACTTGACAAATGCTGCACTGCAGCTGTTCGACGTTAACACCGCCATCGTGATTGTGAACAACAGACGCATCTTTGTGACGAATGAAGCCTTCTTACGCACGAAGGTTTGAGGACGTGAATCATACTAACGACAAGTTATCGTAGATTAGGTAGCTTCTGAGAACTTCCTACATTTCGTCGTTTTGTGGTCACCGAAGCTGGGCAACGCCACATCAGTCATACTTTGTAGGCTGCCGCGCTTGCACGCCGTGGGGAGGGACTTGCTGGACGTAATATGTTTATGGTGATAAATTGCTTCGGAATGACTGGCAAATATTACTTCTTAACATCACAACTACGCAGAAACCTGGTAGAGGGTCGATGGTGACTTTTCCTCTCGTATAACAGAATGTTTGCTGCTAAAATTGATTCATAATGGAGAGCCACAAAAATATATTTGGAAGATATTTGGGATTCCCAGGAAGCACAATGCCCGAAATACATCTATCGCTTATTGTTGTTTTAAACGCTGTTAAAGCGCTTCAGATCATATAATTGTTAAAACAAATTAAATGATAACGTGCAATACATTGCTCAAAACATTGCAACGATATTGGAAGCCCGCCGTTGGTCCGGTACCCGTGACAACTGACTGTTCACAATAAAAAGGCTAAAAAAAGAATGAGGACGCCGCCTTTAATAAGTCACGAGTGAGGACCACTTAATCGAGGTCGTGTCGATCCCAAGTCGGTTGAGACGCTCGTTGGCATCCGCTGCGGAGTACGTGCGTCTTTTCAGGTTGAATCGATCGAGTTTGTCCCGGCCTTTCCCCTTTCGGTGAAACTGATCTGAGACTGAACTCACCATGGAGCATCGATACACACCGATTTGTATCGCCTGGCGGCATCTTGGCTTAGCGGCAGGCAGCACTGAACATTCTCATTCTCATCAACCTCTGAACTTGGAATCTCCAAAACGTCGCGCAGAATGAAAATTGGGACAACATTTGACAAGTTGTAGCCAATAATTCTGGATAAGCCAGTAAACTTTAGTTACTCATTATTGGTGTCTGACTGCGATTGTTGACGATGCATTATATATACAATGGGTTGAATGAAATTGACATTCTCTTGACGATGCGTGTGGGCTTAGTCCTAGAAGACCTCAAGTTTGGGGTACAGAATCTACAAAGTTCGATATTATTTTTGCATGCGCAAAAATCCTACTTTATCCAACTTGATCCGACCTTTTGCCTGACGAGGTTAGATTACATATATCATGTTTTGACATTTTTGTGTCACTTTTCTTTCATTCTCACACGACTTACCTGGCAATATCTCTGACGTGCGAACCATGGAAAATTTTGGGCACACGAAAATTTTAGGTATTATGGGCATTAGGTATTATGTTCTACCGTGTTATATTCATGTACTTTGTCCTCAACGTATTAACATCTGCGGCATCGCCTATTTCATGTTTCCATAAGCAGCGGTTCAGTGTATCATGGGGCCTTTAAGGTCTGACTAAAGATGTACTCTTCCCCTCGATCATCGATGTGAGACGGTGCTGAAGTGTAGTTCGTCCAACCTCAGCAATGTGCTGCGACAGCTGATCGCACCTGTCCTGCCACACCACCGCGGCTATGCACACACTCCTGCCCGTTCTGGACTGCGTCACGGCCAGCCCCTCCCGTTAGAGCCCTGCGCCGTTGTCGCATCAGGACCAGCGTGCCGGCCGGGACCAGCGGAGCGTTCCAGGTTACGTAACGTAACGATCCTGAGAGGAGCTCTCACGTCTTGGGGTGGGGGGGGGGGGAGGGGTGACGTGCTCGTTAAGGTGTTCCACTCGTCAGCTGGCTGCCGTTAAAAATACACGGTCCAAGGTGGTGTTTACCGACAGAGCGTCAAGATCATCACACAGGGTGGGGTTGATGCTTCTGGTGTCGGTCGATGCATGCGTTCGATGCGACTTTGTCACATGCATGACAGCTCTGGAGCTCACAGACGATAATGGCAAGAGGTCACGCTATTACGGAGCACACCAACTCTGGTTGGCGGGGATGAAACCAAGGAAAGGTTGGGCTGGCCAGCACGCAGCTCGTGGTGCTACCGATTAATGACCACGTGTTGACAGAGGCATCTACAAGGTGCTCTGTGGAGAACTGGAGGATCAGTTCAATGCGCTAATACTAAAATCCCCTACAATATCACGGCACCGTGGTGATTAACGACATTGAGACTGGTCTTCGTCGTCGCCATCGTCGACTGGCTGCAGGTGCCGGAACCTGCCATCAGCAGCCCAAACTATCTCGAGATATGCGCAACAATTCCAGACAGCCGGGGAAGGGAACAACATGGCCGTAATGCTCGCGTCATGGAACAGCAGCGCCGCTGTGGCCTGTGGTGAGGCGGTCGGGCGCGTCGGTGCTGCCGACGGCCGTCCATTTCAAACAGGCGTTTTAGGACATTTAGTGAAAGTCATGTTTCGCACTTCACGTCGACGTTGGCGTGTATTTGGGCAATGCCGAATAAACTCCGGGCTATTGCTGTCCGTCGTCAGCAGGCAATGGGACGGCTCATAGGTAATGAGGGCAAAGACAGTCAGCCAAAAACAAGCGCAATGAAACACACGCAAAATACACATCAGTTCCGACTCCGCCACACAAACAGACCATCCCCCGATGTCCCACGAGATGTCTCCATCTGTCTTCTTTGGGAAGAAGACGATCGGGAAAAGTCGAAGATGGTCCGGAAGTTCGTTATACATTTGGGTGCGCAAATAGAAAAAAAAACGTCGTTTTCCCGTCTTATAACGCGAACGAGGCATAAACAGATATCAGTCCTGTCTCAGTTAGCATGCCAAAGTCACAAAGTGAGTGCAGTTCACAGCGCGAACCAGGTAGTTTGGCTCCCGGCATAGGGCATTGAGTGTCCGATTATTGAATCCTCAGAATGTCTGTGTGCTGGCGCCCTCCACTTGATCATGAGCTCATCAGAACGGCTGTGTCCTGACGCTCTCCACCTAATGATGAGCTCATCAGAATGGCTGTGTCCTGCCACCCACCATCAGACGCCACCTCTGCGGCTACGAGCAGGAGATCGTTTGCCCACGCGCCGTCCATCCTCCTCCTCATGAGATAATGGTGGGGGTGGGGATGGAGCGCTCACAGGCGGCACGAGGGTTACCTGGGTAGAGGGATCTCTCCGGCCAGGGGCTGTTGCAACCAGCGACGACGCGTGGCACCTCCACCGAGCGTCGCATGTCTCGGTGCATCGATGCAGACCTGCTGCGACTGGTCGTGCAAGAGGACAACACGTGTAGCGCTCGTGCAGGCGGTCTGTGCCCAGCAGCTCCCTGGTGTGACGCATGAGCTGGAACGAGAGCCCACTAGGTGGGCGCGATCAATGTGGCGGGTGGCCGGCAGTTGTTTCATTTGGGTGATACAACGGTACTCATCCCGTCCGCTCAAAGTGATGCCTGGTTCAGAGCCGGACGTCACCGCACCGCGAGCGGGCGTGGTGAGGTGTGAGCGGAGGGAGAGAGCGCGAGAGGTGGTGAGGTGCGAGAGGAGAGTGAGAACGCGAGAGGTGGTGAGGTGTGAGAGGAGGGAGAGACCGCGGGAGGTGGTGAGGTGTGAGAGGAGAGGGAGAACGCGAGAGGTGGTGAGGTGTGAGAGGAGGGAGAGAGCGCGAGAGGTGGTGAGGTGTGAGAGGAGGGAGAGAGCGCGAGATGTGGTGAGGTGCGAGAGGAGGGAGAGAGAGTGAAAGGTGGTGAGGTGTGAGAGGAGGGAGAGAGCGCGAGAGGTGGTGAGGCGCGAGAGGAGGGAGAGACCGCGGGAGGTGGTGAGGTGTGAGAGGAGAGGGAGAACGCGAGAGGTGGTGAGGTGCGAGAGGAGGGAAAGAGCGCGAGAGGTAGTGAGATGAGAGAGGAGAGGGAGAACGCGAGAGGTGGTGAGGTGCGAGAGGGGAGGGAGAACGCGAGAGGCGGTGAGGTGCGAGAGGAGAGGGAGAACGCGAGAGGTGGTGAGGTGTGAGAGTAGAGGGAGAACGCGAGAGGTGGCAAAGTGCGAGAAGAAAGGGAGAACGCGAGAGGTGGTGAGGCGCGAAAGGAGAGGGAGAACGCGAGCACGTCCGGCTGCTGGCGGCGCGCTCGACAAATGACGTACTTGTGTGCTTGCAGTGCGTTTGCGACAGAGACACAACTCTACTTCATGACGACCAGAAACATCAGTAACAATCGGCCATCAGCTGCAAACCGGCGACAACTGAGTGCGGCCAGCGCGCAGTGGTGATCTGATAGGTTCCTGTCCAGACGTGGCCTGAGTATCGCTGGAGGAGCGCTCGGATGTAGCCCCGAGCAAGCCCTATGTCAGAAATCCCTTTCAATTTGCCCGCCAACGGCTTACCCGCAATCCGGGCGCTTAACAAATATCATCAGCGATCGGCATCGCTACGAGAAGCAAACCAGAGCATACGAGCATGCTCATAAATGACAAACTGGCTGGCAGCTGACACGTGACAGGTGTTGCAATTGTTTCGCGGAGGCTTTCTGCCTTGTTTTGGCACGCACGTGCTTCGCCTCCAATCAGGGTGGACGTGTTGCGTGGTCGGGACGAGTTCGGACACATCAACCCTGTTAAAGCATTGGTCAATGCGCGGGAAGCTGCGCAATGATGACACAGAGCTCATGCAAAAAGGCAAGATCGGCGCGTGTGAGCGGCTGCCATCGCAGCGGTTTACTTTAGCACGTGCGGGCCAGAGCTGCGGGCGCCCAGACGCAGTTGATCACGAAAGAGCTGAGAACCGAACAAAGGCAAGACAGGCGCCGCACGTTAAGGGCGGTACGCTCAGCGTACAGTACTGCTCTAACGTTGTATTAGGCATGTTTTAACGCCGTGTTAGTGCGCGAGGCTAGCGTTAACGCTGTGCTAGTGTGCGAAGCTTGCGGCCCGCCATGCTTGCACGTGCTTGCCGGGAGAGCAGCCGGGACAGTATAGGTAAGGGCTCTCCCCTCCCCTCTCCTCTGACCCCGCGCCCCGCGCCCCTCCGACCACGGCCACCTGGCGTCACGTGACCCGCCAGCGGTCGCGGGTCGGTGCTTGCTGACCCCGGGGTCACACCAGAGACATGCGCCGCCGCGGATTTGAGCCAGGCGCGCGCCCAGCCTGATACAGACCTCAAAAAGATCTCTGATGCATTAACCCTCTGATGCACGTAGCCTTATACAGGCCTCTGAGAGTCCAGTCGACGAATATTTGTGACGAATATTTGGTGGTTTATTTGTGAGTTAAGAGTTGCGTGTAATCGTGTTCTGGTTTTGAATGCGCATGACATTCGCGGAGTGTTGTTGGCGGTGGCGTCGTCGTCAAGTGAGATATCTTGTTGCCAAATTCGCACGCTTTATTTACCAGTATGATGCCATCTTCGTCAGTTTGCTCGCGGGGTGGGCTATGCTTACGCTTGCATTAGTCACATGAGCTGGGATGTTTAGAAACGTCCCAGTGTTTCAAATAAGACGATTGCTGCTTGCGACAAGCGCTTTTAGAAACGACAAATTGGTTAATGATGTCTGTAGTCTTCCTCTCTCGACCCGAACTGTATTTTCCGGGCAGGGTTACGTGCTGCCGAAGGCACTTCAGTGGTGTTAAATGCGTCGAAAGCGCAATACTTTATTAACGAAATCGCGAAACCACACCTCCCATGCTGCTCACGCATGACCCCGAGCTGCACAATTGATGGTCAGCTCGCGCATGTCAGGTCAGGTCGCGTAAGGAGACCTACGCGGTGCTACGGGCGTCGCGCGTCATCACTTATGCGCTCCGCGCGGGGCCTGCGGCACCCGGCGTCTGCTGCACTGTAGATGGGGCTAATGGTGCGCTGTGTTCTTGTCACAGGGCAGATAATTTGGTTATACCCGACTGCCACGTGCAGGAGGTTTTTTACTGACCGGGATATAACTGGGTTTGTTACAGACGCAGTAGCATGGTGCTGAAGTGGCATATTTGTGACACTTTTCCGTGAAAACTATGCCGCGGCTGAACGGAAACATACATACCCATGTGCCAACCATGTCACTCCTATTTTTATTATCTATAGCTGTTAGTCGTTATCCGTAGTTGTATTATCCGTAGAAGTTGAACATTATCTTAATTTTAAGTTAGCTGCTTCACCAAGAGAGTTTTAATTGGATTGGACATGCATTTTTTTGGGAAGCTCGAAATCATGTTGAATTAATCAGCAACAGACAGTTTTCCGTTGAGTGCTGCATGGAAAACGCTCGGGTGCAACATCAATGGAAATTAAACCGACTGAGTACGGCTCAGATCCACAACGGAGTCATTTTCTTCAACGCAAAACATCATTCCTCGAACTAAATCGTTTTACTATTATAAGCCTGCCAAAAAGGTTCGCTAGGCTGGGGTAGGACCGTGTCCGATCGGGTCGGGTCGGGTCGAGTCGGGTCGAGTCGGTTTGGATCGCTCATTTAAATGAAAAATGCCCATAGCTTTCATAAAAGCTTGTTGGGCCACTTCTTGACTCTCTCACCACCCGTGGAGCGATACATTATTATTAGTATCAGCTTTATTAATAGCAATGCTGAAATATCAGCATGTCCAGGGCTTTATTAACCGCATCATCATCAACTTTGTCGAGCTAGAAAATATACCCCAATAGCTAAGCTTGACACCCAGACTCGGGGTTAAGCACGAGCTGCATGCGATGGGTTCAAGTAAAGATTAGGAGACAACTTCCTTCAGGTAGAGTTTTGGAGCGGTGTTAAGTACATGCTTCCGGCCAAATGCTGTCCACAGCCACGGGGTCCCCTATTTATTCCAGCGTTGGGAGCAATTCGCAGCATGAGCACCACAGGGCGGCAACATCGACACGCCACCAACAAATGGAGTGTCGGTTTTCCGCCGTGTTTGCCTGGAGGCCGATTTTCACCGGCTGTGCGGCCCCCTGGGGTGTGTGGTACGTTCCCATGCGGCCCCCTGGGGTGTGTGGTATGTTTCGATCGGCGTCGACAGCTGCCGGCGCGTCAATCGCCGCAGCGGTCATCATCGGCCGATATTGACTGACCGGGCCGGCTGACCCTGCGGCGGTGGCAGCGGCCGGCGGCAAATATCGCACCCCACCGCCCCGAGCCGACTGCGGCAGACGCGGCGGCGGCGGCTGCGGCGGCAGCGGCTGTGGCGGCGGCGACGGCGGCGGCGGCGGCAGCGGCCGGGGGCAAACATCGCACCGCACAGCTCCGAGCCGACCGCGGCAGACGCAGCGGCGGCGGCGGCAGCGGCTGTCGCGGTGGCGGCGGCGACGGCAGCGGCCGAGGGCAAACATAGCATACCACCGCTCCGAGCCGACCGCGGCAGACGCGGCGGCGGCGGCGGCAGCGGCCGAGGGCAAACATAGCATACCACCGCTCCGAGCCGACCGCGGCAGACGCGGCGGCGGCGGCGGCAGCGGTTGCGGCGGCGGCGGCGGCGGCGGCCGGCGTGTCCACGGTCGCCGCGCGCCCGGTGCCGCAGCTCGGGCCGCACCTCGAGCCGCCGCGCTGACCCGTCACGTGCCCTGAGCATTGATCGCGACCGGTGCGGACGCCGGTCCCGCCCCTGGTCGTAGGAGGCCCGAGCCGCCGTACCACACCGCCGTGGATTTGTAGCGACGGGTTGTTATGCAACAATTGTTACGTAATAAGTTCGATCGTGTTAAAGGGTGTGGAACAAGTAATTGAATGAAAGAAGGTCTGCCCCAGCGACCGCCTCGACCTGCCGTGACTGGCGACATCATTAGCGAAAATCTGAAGCGGCCTTGTTTTGCGAACAACGTGCCGACCATTGCAGGTTACCTAACCTTACAGTCCATCGCTGCGTGCTTGATGCATTGGCGCGCTTATCCTTATGCATGTTATCGACAATGGCGTGGGGCTCAGCGATTAACACGGAAAGATCTATTTTAAAAGAAAGCTTAAACATCTCTAAGTTAGTGCTTGGGGATCGGATGCTCGACACTGACCACCTGGCGTGCTTCAAATCCCCCGAAGCAATTATCTTGGAAGTCGAGACGCTATTGTCCATGACACCAATAGGGGAAACCAAATGCGTACATGCAGATATTGTCGTGAGACAAACTGACAGCGCTCGTTTCACCTGTTCTCTGCTCGCTGGCGGTCACGTGCGCCATTTGGGGCCGTCTTCCGCACGGCAACGGCGCCGGCGGATCCCCGGAGGCGCTGCCGGCACCGCCAGCTGGCTTCCACTCGGCCGACCTTTGCCGCCCACTCGTCTGTCTGGAAACCATGTCATCTCCCATTTCCGGTGCACCGCTCACGACGCCAGCGCCCCTGGCGGCCCACGGCAGAAACCACTGCTGCAGTCGATGCGACGCAGTCGATGCTGCGTTCGAGTCGCGTCGTGTCGCTGGATGTGCGGGCCACGAGAGCTATTCGATGCGTACGCGTTCAAAATTTAATGCATCGAGGCGGGAGACATCTGAACGTGTGTTGGTCAGGAACTGCGCATTACTCGGAGGTCGGGCGTGCGTCTCAAAAGGCGGGAGATGCGCTTGCGTCATGCTAGACGATATACGCACACTGCCCACCGTTCGTTGTTTTACACGACCATCATCCAAATTTTAATGCTCACGACAAGCGCCCAAATAGCACAACTCAGCTTTGTTAAGGCATGTCTACACTCATGGCACAATAAGATTGTGGAGCAATCGGTTGTGGAGTACACCGTTTGCGTGCGTGAAGCAACGCAAAAACGTCGATTGGCTCTTACATCAAAACATTGAAGCCAGGCATGTGACTTGATTTCACGACAGTTTCCGATCAAATATGAGAGCGCGCGCGATTCTTTGAGTTAATTCACGTGAATCATTCTCATGGAACTCATAACTCATGGATAAATAGGCTATTCCACAATGTATTCTGCAACAGACCGGACCTAATTATTATTCTTATATATATATATATATATATATATATATATATATAAACACCCTTCATATCACCACCGTGAGAGCGGTCGTTGTTACGCAACGACATCACGCTTTGCGTGCAGTTTACAGGGTGTGTCATTGATTGCAGAGAAGTTGTAAAGGACTCACGAGACCTTGCGCTCAAGGCCTTGTGTAACGCGATGATATGCCTACGTTATCAATGAAATCCCCTGCATCCTGCTCCATCGCGAGCCGCATGACTTATTTAATGCGACAAGCTGGTTTCCTAAAACGGCCCTACAGCGGCAATTGATTGCACTGCAGTGAATGTGTGGTCGTGCTTTTGTTGCACTGAAATGTTTGAACTGGTCCGAAATTTTCTGATCAGCAGCGTCCTGTGTGTACTTGGGTCGAAATGCTCCTGTGCAGGAGACCGATGAACAATATGAGGGGTTGTCCATAAACTGCGTTACGTATGGAGGCTGAAAAGAACGTTTGATGGAGCGTTGCCCAGACACAGCAATGAGGAGGGATGTTTTAAGCAGCAGGATATTTCATTCAGGCGTGGTTGCAAATCACGTCAAAGCCTGCTAAGATGTTTTAACAGAGTAACCAGTGTAGGGGGCCGGGGCGCCCACCCGTTGTAACCAGCACGGGACTAGCCGGGGGCTACGAATATGTAACGCAATTTATAGACTCTGTTATCAGTAAACCATGTGAAGCTCTGTCTAAACCTGCACCTTTAGAGAGAAAACACCTTCTGTGCTGAACGAATTGGCAGCGGCTGTAGTCATTCTTAGCGATTTCCTTCACTTCTCATATATATATATATATATATATATATATATATATATATATATATTCCAGGTTCCCGGCATCCGGGCGACCTTGATATCCCATAACCGGTATGCTTGACTCGGATAGCTGAGTTCCATGTATGAGTACTGATCCAATTTAAAATAACACACATGCACAGCTCCCATGTTTCCCCCGGGGAAATTTTCTGTGTTTTGTAAGCCCTTGTAGCATTTCAAGCATTTTTCCACGCGGTCCTTGCACAGTCTTGTCATATGTATTTATGCGTCAGTCCTATTTTCACACTAGCACTTGTTCAGCTCGTACCTTATTTGATTTTGTTGCATTCTACAGACACCATGTTCTGAAATTAGCAGAAAATGTGTTTAGAGAGGGGCGGAGCTCGCCGTTTATTATCAGACCTACAAAAGAGCAGTAAACTTAACTTTGAAAGTATTTTTGCTTCGCATGTGCCAGCTTGTCATGTAACGTTCGCGTTCTTGACCCATAAGGCTAAATCATACCGTACCGCAAGCATGTAATAACGAACAGGCAGCCACCCATGCCACCTCCATCAACGAAGAGCTTCTTTTGACACGTTACCGTCTGGGATTTCGAGAACAAAATGGTGTCTAAACGGTTTTCTTGGGCTCAGAACACGATTCTGGGAAGACAAGTTCAATCAGAGCTGTTGTGTATGTGTCATAGAAGTGTCAAGGTATTTTTCGGACGGTCGTATCAAGGGAGTTATTTATGACGCACTCAAAGGCAAAGAGGGGACAGACCGCATGCATGTTAAAATTTCGCGCAACTGGATGCTGATAACATAAGACAAAACATAAATAAATCATAAAAATCGTTGAAAATTTTTACCTAAATTAGAAACATGATATATCCTAAAAATAAGCACGAGTTTTTGATTTCCCATGCCTTTTGCCCTCGAACGAATCCCGGGAAATTGTAGTGGGGATTTTCATGCCGACTCATGCAGCGACTACCGAACCGCTCCCCCGCGCTTAGCGGTTGGCCACCGTTCCTCGACGGCCCCCTTCCCTAGTGTTGGCTGCCTGACGCGGCTACAATTGCCAAAATAATTGACATCGATTTGGCCGCCTAAGATTGTCATCTCTTGTCAGGCTGCATGCAGGCTATTTTCCAAGCAATAGTACCGTCAGCTTGCGCGTGAACTTTACATTGGTAGTCCTCTGCTTGGTAAATCGCAGGTCAGATGATGTTACACGTTTTATGACGCTGGCAAAAAAAGACAGCGTTGATAGAATTAAAAGAGATCCTAAGCCTTGTTGCCAGCGTATTTTTTGACTTACGCAGATTGGACCATGTTTCTGATCCACGTGAGACAATGTTAGATGCCTCCTCGCCATATAGCAGAACTCCGCGGTCACCGTGACTCATAAGGGAACGCTGCGCGACGAGCCTGATATCCCCAGGGCATGTTTATGTTTTTGTTTATGAAGAAACGCGACGCACGTGAGCGACACACTAGGCACGACAGGCTGCTACACATCCCTAGGCCGAGAACCGAGGCTGCTAAAAGACGTTTTGGGTACCGCGCGCCAGAATGGCATTTTGAAACTTCAGCCGCCACCACACAACTGACAAGCACCTTTCGTATGCGCAATGACAGCGTACCCGTTTGGGCGCCAATGATGGTGGTAGCTGGTAAGTGGGTGTCTGTGTGTTATATGAGTTTTTACCTGCATGCTTTTATCTCCAGTTTTTTTGTCACGTGACTTTAATAGCCATGTTCCATTGTGGACGACCCTATGAAATAAGCGCATACATACATTGTGCACACATACATATGAATAGTAAAAAAAACGATAGTTTTCTAAGCATCAGTCAGACCTATTGCTTACTGTCGGCAGGACTGGATGAAGGTGTCCGGCGTTATTAGCTGAGCTTTCCACATCACATCCCAAAATATTGCAGAGCCGCTCTTATATCTGTGATGGTCTTGCTCATCCTACACTGCGCCGGGCGCGCAGCTGGTATATCACCGTAAACAAGCTATGACTGTGACAGTGATAACTAAAGCTTGATAAGCCTGATCGCGAAGAAAATGACCAGCCAACGCGAGAACCACCGCGCACGAAGATGTGCATGCACTTGGCACTCATGCTCTCTATATTTGTTTAAGGTCGATGGCAATATGTGGTGTGATTTTGCGGGGTGTGCGCCCCGGCTACCAGTTAGTCGTGTTTTGGGAGGGGGCGCCTGTCGCCTGTCGCGAAGGCAGCCTCGCTGTCCGCCGAGCTCTACATCTGACTGGGTGCCGGGGGCGTCACGTGACCGCGGGTCTCCCGATTCGGCAGGGGTCAAGGGTCGGGCGCTGAAGCGGCGGCGGGGACCCGACGCTCGCAGGCGCCAGTCGGTTTTTGGACGAGTCCAGGCGAGTGCACGTTACGTTCTCTTCCACTATCGTCTTAGCGACAGACACTCGTTAAGCAAACTGGCAGCGCTCGGTCTTGCTCCAAATGTTTGCCTCCGTTAAGCGATTTACCGGCCGCTAAGCACCCACCCGAAGACACGGCCGCGCGGGATACTCGCTTCGCTGTCGTCTCCGCGGCCGGCGCCCGCACCTCCTGCGAACGACGCCGCCAGCTTCCTGAGGCCGGGTCATTGTGTGGCGTGCTCGGAGCCAAGGTCGAGCTGCGGATGATCAGGGCAAGCCGCTTCCAAGTACAACATCGGAAGTGTGGAGCAGAGCGTCGTCGGAAATATGGCTGCAGATGGCGATAGCTCCGCTCTCCACGGGGGCCCGTTTGTCGGTGTATCCGCCAGCGAGCAGTCCGACTGGTCTGACTGGTCTGACTACGTCAGGCTGAGGCTAGCTGACTGGTCTGACTGGTCTACCTGATCTGGGTGGTCTGATTGTGTCAGGCTGAGGCCAGCTGACGGATCTGCATAGCCTGCCTGGTCTGACTGGTCTGACTGGTCTAACTGATCTGGCTGGTCTGATCGTGTCAGACTGAGGCTAGCTGACTGATCTGACTGGTTTGACTGGTCTGGCTGGTCTAGTTGCGTCAGGCAGAGACTAGCTGATTGATCTGACTGGTCTGACTGGTCTGACCGCGTCAGGCTGAGGCTAGCTGGCTGGTTGGCTGATGGCTGCTGTATTTTCTGATTGCTGTTTTCCCCCCGTTGGTAAATAGACCAGAAATGGACCATTTGGCTTAGACGCTGTTTAAGAAATAGACCAATGGCAAGAGCAAATATCTTACCTTTCGTTCCTCCCTTCCTCCTCAAGTTCGTATGCAGGTGGTCTCTCTGACCGCTTCGTGCATCTTGCGTCGTCTCAGGTGTCTTCATACGCTTGCACGTGTTTCAGGTGTTCGACATCGTCCACATGCGTTGTGCCCGTGGCGTAAACCGCGCCGCTCCAGTGTTTGCTGTTCGGGGATCCCTGCTCGCCCGTGAGACGTCCGGTCGCTCGATCTAGAAGTGTCCTGGCCACTTCACCACTCCATGGCAAACGCTGTTGGTGACAGCCGTCAGCCTTCTGCCACCTGAGGTTTGTCGGGGGTTTGGGGGTTTATCTGCTGGGCTGATACCCACAGGTGGTTTGCCGGCAATCCTGGACTCCTCTGGTGACGTCAGCTGCACCTTAATCAGCGCCTCGTCTGATCGCCTGGTATGTGCCTGTACAAACCTCCAGCGAAGGACAGCAGCTGAAGATGGAGCGATAACTGGCTTCGAGTGACCCTCTTTGTCCGGTACATTCTCAGTGCAAGACTTTTGTGACTCCAATGATTATGAGTGCCATTCATGCTTAATAACGGCGTATCTGTTCTGTTTCTACGAGCTGTACGCGTATCTGAAGACAGAAGGTATGGATGAATTGGTTTGGTACATGTACTGTGGAGGGTTCTCAGCCTCAGGTTAGTATAATCACAGTCAGAGGTAGTTTCCGAGGGTCAGATGAGACACAAAGAACCTTCATGGGAGGCTTAATGTCCTCGGTCGCCGGCTGCAGCCTTACCATGGTGACTATATCTCGGAGTAACTGAAGACATTGATTCCCGCGCGTGGGTATTTTCAAAGACCGCCAGACCCTTTAGAAGCAGGCGCCCCAGAGACTAACACAATACGACACTACATGGGAATGCAACCAGCTCGTCAAGTAATAGTAAAGGGCTGAGCAGTCTAGCACAATAGTTGATCGTCCTGGATAGGCGACGGCGGCCAAGACACCATTAAGCTGTTTTTTCGGGATTGTGCTTACAAGCAAAACAGTTGTCTTCTCTTTCAGAACGAGGTGAAAATCGCGAAGTGACGGCTCCGGGATTTGCATTACTTATCACGTCGTGTAAAAAGCACCCAAAGCGTTGATCGATATTTCCATAAGTGTTGAGCACAATGCCATTTACATCCTCAGATATGCATGCTCAGATAGCCGTGGATTCGAATTTGCGAAATCATGAAGGGCCTCAAGATTTGCAGCTTGGAATCATAAGCATCTATCGCTAAGGCCCTTCCCGGAAGGTCGGATGGTAGCCAATGTTAGGTCAGGTCTGAAATAAGGTGTTTGCTTTCATTATGTTCAGTCATGTCTATGAAAACTTGGTTTACCTTTAATTACACACACTGAGGACTTCAGTTTGTTCAAACATGGGCAAAATGTCGCATATTCGAAATGACTGAAACCAGACGACAACTTCAGGCCTGGTGCTGCCATCCCTCATGGTCACGTCGATGTTTGATTTGAACCGTATGGTTCGCTATGCTCTCAAGACAAAAAGCTGTTTTTTGCTTACGTTGCTTATAATTGGGAATTCCTGAAATCACCGGTTTCATGGGAATACTTTGTACGGTTATCTGCAGTATTCTCTCCTTCGTTCAGTTCCCAGAAACCTTCATGGCACCTTTGTGAGGCTGGTTCTAGAATGATATAAGCTCCATGATATGTATTTCTGTTTAGTACTGTTAGGAGCACCTTTACATACGGGCCCGAGGGGAACACGAACCGGAGCACATGAACGAGCTTCAGCTCGCTCAGACGAGAGCTTAGGCCCGCGCCTTTGCGTTGGAGGAAAACTGGACAGCAGTTTGCGTGTGGTTTAAAGAGGCAATGCATTAGGATGATATGCAAACGGAACTGCGTAGTACTTCCCATGATCCACGGGATAAGGGTAGATGCATCGTATTTCACGGCGTTATCTGAGATCTAGGCCGCTAATGCCTGTTACACGAAGAAATCCCGGCTCCGTTGGTAATATTTTGTTTAAATGATTTGTTTCTGCGTACTTTGCGGCGAAACCATATCGGGTCCAATAATATTTATTAATTTGTAGACTCTCTATCGTGATTGCGCAATGCACACACCAGCAAAAATGAGCGATTGCTGAGGACGCACCATGAAGTGCGTCGCAGAGCCTGCACGAATGTGTGACCTTGCGTTTGAAATTTGAATGAGCGACGCGACGCGGCCCGACCCGACTCTACCTAACGTGTCTCGCAGGCCTACTACTCTGCAGCCCAAAAGCGTAGAGTGATGACGTTTCGTCTGGCAGATAATGGTATCTTGGAAAATGTATGCCGTAATCAAGGGGTCTTTGTTTTAATTGAAGTCGCACGCACCTACTGCCCTTCTTTTGCCAACAGTCGACATAGGGTCGGACGGCATCAGGGACGGGTACGATGCGACGGACACGAAAGCGGCGGGCCATGTGTTGCATTATCTGTGCCGAAATGTGTATAGTCATCGAACATATCATCTGTGAGACATCTTAAGATGCGCGTGCATTTATTTGTTGCCTTGTCCGCGCAATGACTAAATTTGAATCGAAAAACGCTGGGTGGATATCGTTACCAGTAGACTTGTACGCCTTGCAGAATTATGTTCAACGCACAACTTTTTTATTTCGAAGCGTAAATGGTCGAGTTACGCTCTTGGACGGAAGCATCCTAGCTACGTTTAAAGTTTGAGATGAACGTACAGAATGATACATTACCGTGTTAAGAGGAACATTTAAAGGTATTTAAAGCATTTAAATATGTTAATGCTTAAATACTGATGAATGCTGAAAGTATTCAAGTACGTACATCATACAAGTATTTCCAAAATATGTTTGGGCCACTCATCACCCAGCCGTGCAAGCTTCTGCAGAGCATACAACCTAGTTAGTTCATCCTTGTGAAAATGGATGCAATCCTCTCCTGCCTTCCCCTCTCGCTCCCTTCGTTTATTTGTTTCATGTTTGTCTCCCCGTTAGGCGCCCGTTTCTCCTCACCACCTTGAGCGTGCGAGTCTTGTCCTGTGCAGGGCCACGGCCCAGGCTCGCCGGGCCGCGTGTCTCCAGCGAGCCTGAACTGCGGCACCGGGGCGACGCAGCTGGTGCTCTGGCCGACTGGACGCCGCCGCTGCCGGCCGCCCGAGACGCTGCACTGGAACGGGCAGGGCTCCAGCGCCTGGTAGTTCAAGGCTTCACCGACCGCGTTCACCGGGAAGGACCGAAGCGGCCCCCGTCGGAGTGCTTGCTTCGAATCTCAGCTGCCCTTCCCGGGTAATACAGTTGATAGAGAACTGCATTCGCAAACAAGGAGACCTTGGTTCGAATCCCAGCATTCGAAGAGGGGAATTCGGGTTGTGACGCATACATGGTTGATAGCCGAAGAGCATCCAGTCCTCAGTTCTCCAAAACATCTAGCGACGACCAGAGGCCCAAACGTTTTGTACAATGCTCTGTGCATGCTAGCACATGTGACAGGAACGATAGCTCGACCAATTATCCCATCCACAATCTGAAACACTCCACTACAGAACTCTACTACTACTCCTACTACTCTACTACTCCTACTACAGAAGGGGACGTGTTTCAGGGTAATTAAAGCCGAGCAGAACGAGAACCAGTACATCAATTCCGCTAAAGCACCAGATGTTTACTACATGTGCCATTTTTATGGAAGTTTATATTTCACTACGCATTTAGCGGCCAGTCCTTGAAGACACCGTTACAAATACGCTGGTGCAGACGCGTGGCAATAGTAAATGCTTTCGAGTTTAAGTGGTTCCTATGCCCAGATTTCTTGCAGGAATGTATCAAGAAAGCGATTTTTGAATGACCCTGACGGCCTGTATTGGTTATCAGTAAACAGTTCCCCATGTTACAGAGAGAACTGGTGGATCAGTCCTGGCCCAGAATCGAACGCACTCCCTTTCGATTATGAGCGCGATACGCCGCCGACAACGTCGCTGAGACCCGACGCCGTGTCGCGAAAGTCGGGAAATTACTGGCGGTGTACAGCGCAGGGCTCGGCATGGGTCACATTTAGCCCGGCACGGGATGAATCACATTCGGCCCGGCACTGCATGGGTCACATTTAGCCCGGCACGGAATGAGTCACAATCGGCCCGGCACGGCATGGGTCACATTTAGCCCGGCACGGCATGAGTCACATTCGGCCCGGCACGACATGGGTCACATTCGGCCCGGCACGGCATGGGTCACATTTAGCCCGGCACGACCCGGCACGGCATGGGAGTTTGGCTCCAGGAGAGAAAAGGAGTCAACAGATTGGCGCGAAAATTCAAAGCAGTGTTTCCTTTAGCACCAAGCTGATCGAAGCCGGCAATACTAAACTTGATCTTTAGCTCTCCGAAAACCATGCCCCTCGCACGCCAACCCTATGGGTTAGTGGGACAAGTGCGCCGTGGGGCTTTTGTGTTGCAAGGTTCTTCGCTGGGGTCTGCTTGGTGGGCGCCAGATGTGTTCGTGAGAGCGATGCATGATATTTTGTTTGCAAACACCGAGGCATGCTGATTTTATAGATGCATTATCGGGACCCGGTGTCGAGATTGCCTTCAATCTGGCTCCTGGAATGCCTATTAACCTGGGATGTCATTTACATGCCCGTTATCAAGAGACCTGTTGACAAGACTGTTGACGGTTTGACGAGCACATAATGTGTGTTTGATGTTCATGGCCGCCAACAACAAGTCGGGAGTGGCAATTGACTGGCAAGAAAAATACAATTTATCCGATACGAAGTGACTACAAAAGAGCGTGCATTGGAGAACCAGAACGGATCACTCTTTCAGCACAATTGGGCGGTCGTTCATTTCCAGGAATGTGGGCTTTGCTGGCGGAGCTGCAACATATGATCGAATCATCAGAATCTATTGAAACATAACTAGGTTACGAGCACAGCAGGATATATTTGAATTGCACGGTGGATAGTGGCACTGAAAACCGTTCGCCCATGGTTTCGCCACGGGGGGAGGCCAAGGACTAATTCGTCCAATTTCTTGTTTAGCATTGCACCTTTTCACAGAATGCTAAATTCCGCATCTGGTGACCTAACTAGTGTTGGACATTACAGGTGTGAAGCATAGTCCTTGCAGGCGGAGAGGTATACAGTGCAACATTTACAAGCTCGTAGCTCGTTTATCGTCTCATTATCTGTGCAAAATGATGTTTGTATATGTATTTCTGGGCGATCATTTGTCGAGTTGCTAACCAATCTGGTAACGAATGGAAGGGATGACAAGCTGGGCATACGGACGTATGGCAAGCTGCACTAATCTCAAGCCACTGCAGCGTCCACAGACCGGGACCAAAACAGGTTCGCACCACACCGCTGCGTACCCCGGCAGAACAGCGCAGTTCGCCGGACCGGGAGCGGTCCCGCGCTCGCCGCTGCCCGAGGCCGCACACCACCGCCGCCTGCGACGCTGCCGCGCTGCAGCGGGCCCGGCCGAGCTCCGCAGGCATCGGTGCAGCCCCTCCCCCCCCCCCCCCCGCTGCTGCCCGGGCCCGCAGCGGCGCCGCTGACCTGCCGCAAATGGAACTTGGGAGGCGACCAACGACGGTGGCGGCGCGGCTGCAACGCGGCGCAGACGGCGCTCCGCGCCCGAAGTCTTTTTTCGATGCCCGAAGTCACGCGTTAGCCGCTGGGGTGCCTAACAGGTGCACCGTTCCTCTGGGACTCAAAGCTGGCGAGCCATCCTCCCCGCGGCTAGTCCCGGCCCCGAGCCATCCTCCCTGCGGCTAGTCCCGGCCCCGAGCCATCTTCCCCGCGGCTAGTCCCAGCCCCGAGCCATCCTCCTCGCGGCTAGTCCCGGCCCCGAGCCATCCTCCTCGCGGCTAGTCCCGGCCCCGATCCATCCCCCTCGCGGCTAGTCCCGGCCCCGAGCCATCCTCCTCGCGGCTAGTCCCGGCCCCGGGCCATCCTCCTCGCGGCTAGTCCCGGCCCCGAGCCACCCTCCCTGCGGCTAGCCCCGGCCCCGAGCCATCCTCCTCGCGGCTAGTCCAGGCCCCGAGCCATCCTCCTCGCGGCTAGTCCCGGCCCCGAGCCATCCTCCCTGCGGCTAGTCCGGCCCCGAGCCATCCTCCTCGCAGCTAGTCCCGGCCCCGAACCATCCTCCTCGCGGCTAGTCCCGGCCCCGATCCATCCTCCCCACGGCTAGTCCCGTACCCGAGCCGTCCTCCTCGCCTCGGACCTGTGCCGACCTCCTCGCCCCGGATCTGTGCCGTCCTCCTCGCAGCTAGTCCTGGATCCGAGCCGTCCTCCTCGCCCCCGACCCGAGCCGTCCTCCTCGCCCCGGACCCGAGTCGTCCTCCTCGCCCCGGACCCAAGTCGATCCCCTCGCAGCTAGTCCTGGATCCGAGCCGTCCTCCTCGCCCTGGACTCGAGCCATCCTCCTCGCCCTGGACTCGAGCCGTCCTCCTCGCAGCGTGTCCCGGACCCGACCGCCAACCTGCGCGGGGGATAGTTTGTACCGGGAAAATGTACCCGCTGAAGCTTGTCCGCAGTCAAGATCGTTCGGCTTAATCTAATCGGCCAGCGATGTGATTCAGGGCACTACGTTGATTGAGCATTAGGAGCTATCGGTTTCGACTCGGATCGAATCAAGCCGGCCGGATGTAATGCAGAACTCGACTGATTGCAGCTGATTGAGAGGCGTGTTTGAGCTTCACAGTTTTTGCTGCAAGCTCAATTCGTATGATATGTGGGGTGAGTTCGCGGATTACGCTTCGGAGAATCCGTAAGGGGCAAACACGTGCTAGAGGGGGCAATTGCCCTCCGTCTGACGGCAGGGAGAAAATGCGTGCTTTTGTAATTAGTTATTAGGAGCCCCAAGTTTTGGCAGGCTTCTTGTTCCCGAACAGAAGTTTGGTAGTTACGCATATCATATCAAAATTCATAGCAAGGAGGCTCCAACATCTCCGCTCGGGAACACCTTCTCGGGTACAGGAGGCCATTTTCTTCATCAAGGGGCCTATTTCCGAATCAGGGTGCCCCTCATGAACAGAAAGCCTTGCCCTGGATGAGAAGCCCCGTTTCGTTACCCGCGCGCTTAGACGGATGTCAATTTGACCCCCGGAAGGTTTTCCAGAATTATTTCCGAACGGCGATGGTGTAGCTACGCCAAACTTTGCAGAGCTGCAGGCAATTGAATGGCGGATCTTCTAGTATAAAAGTTAGATGTATCTTGTAAAGTCTTTGACTTTTGGCAGGTCAAAATGAGGCCGTGGCTGTCAGCGAAGGCCATTTCCAAGGGAATAGCTCAATCTGATGGGACAACAGAGTGTTACACAAGCCATACATCTCTGAGATAGTTTCTTAAGCAATACAACGATTGAAGTTATAATTGCAAGAAACTGCATTGACCTAGGGTCAGGTATAAAGGTCATACCTAGGTCAAAACTAACCTGCTTTTTTACTCCAGAGTTTTTGCTTTATTTGGTATTTTCTGGTGCTAATTTTGAATTTGTTAATAACAGGGACCGCAGCAGACATGTCCCATGGATTTCTTTAATGTCATGGTAGGTCACTGACTAAAAATAACCGAGGCTAATATTTAGTTTTAGGAACATACCACCTAGCGTAGTCCCTCTTATTCAAATGGCAAGATAGAAGTGATCTTGTAGGTTATTGGTCACCTGACATTCTTAACGTCATACAAAGGTCATTGAACTAAAATGAAAGCTAGTGGCATTGTACTTAGAACAACTATCTAAGCACAAGGTGGTTGCATGAGGAAGTTTGAGGGCTCCTTGAACGTCGAATCTGGAATCTGACATTGTTTGACCTATTTGACGTCAAGTTCATGACCTTAGAACTTTGAATTTCACGACATTTTGTTCACATGCAGATAAATTCACCTTGTGAATTTGGTGCACCTAGCTTTATCAGTTTTCGAAATCTCAGCGGGTAAAATCAAGCCTGACCCGGGCAAAAGGACATTCAACCGGCCGCCCGGACGCGTGTTAATAAGGTCCCTTTGCAGCCTCTGGTGGTCGCATTCGGGAAGCGGGAGGTCCTGTTCTGAATCAGTGGGCACCTTTCCGCATAATAAATTGCTGTTCTGGAACAGCAGGACCACTTAATGTATCAGTAAACTCTATTCCGCATTAGGAGACGCTAATTTGGGATACGGACACCATATTTGTAATCGGACCTTGTGAATCGGAAGGCCTTGTCTGAATAAGAAGTTTCTTGTATATATCACGTGGGTTTGTTCTAAAACGGGAGAACCTTTTAGGACAAGAAGACCCTTTGCTGTACCGGAAGACCCCTATATGAATCAGAAGATCCTTATTCTCAACTAACAGGCCACACCTCGTATCGGGAGACTCCTTTTTTGGACCTGAAAGCTATCCTTGGAATAAGAAGGCACTTTGGAATGAACACAGGGCTCATAACTTAGATCAGGATGCCCAATTTCTGGATCATAATCTTTTTATGAATTAGGCGGCCCCTGTTTCAGATCAAGGAAGCCCTTTTGGAATAAGGTGTTTTGTTCTGAGCCGAGAGAAGTTCTTTCAGAGTAAGGAGGCCCCTTGCTAGAGCAGGAGGCTTTAAAGGAGGAGAACTGTTTGCTAGAGCAGGAGGCTCTTTGATCCACAAGGACGCACTTGTTCTTAATCAGGAGCCTGCTCCCCGGAATTAAGGGTCCATATTGATTGGATCAATTCAGGCCTTGCAGTTCATGAGGTCCCTTTTTGACCGAAGGGTAATTTTCCTGGATCTGGAGGCCCCTTGTGGGATCAGGAAGGGAACATATGGGATGCTCACCTGGTCTGATATTAACTTAAGTTTGAAGTTATATACTTGCCTGAGTCCACATCAGCCCATGTTGGCATAACCCTAGCACCTGCGTGATCTAAACCTTCAGTAAAGACGGCTTCTGCTGTCATCATGCAATAGCTCTTGCCAAGAACGACATTTGGAAAACACCGGTTTTTGGAAGCTTGTGGCTGCATGGAGGATGCTAGGATCGGCCTAGACGATCGGATGGCAAGGCCCTTTGCAAAGCCCTATACCTTATGGAGACCGTGAAGACCCTAGGTCCCCACGCCCCAAGACCCCATGAGGACCTTGGCAGCCTGGTACCTTTCCAGGACACCTGGATGCAGAGACTTCACCTGCATTTCACACTGGTAGAAGGGATACAGGGCTGACTGGTGGTGGTTGAGGCTGGAGAGCTTCGAGAAGTACTGTCTAAGTAAGAAGTATTGTAGCATTGGTTGGGGCATTGTCATGGTGGTTGGAGTTTCCGCAGGCCACCATAGCCCTCCAACTATACACCAGATAAGACAGCAGCAACACCGGCGTGCAGCCTGGCTCGTTGCACTCACATGCGTGAGTGCGCTGGTCAACCGCCTCAGGTCAACTGCTGACCTCTCACGTTGTTGTAAGGACGGGAAGGTCGCTCTCGTCGTTTTCTATATGTCATTTAGCGAAAACCATTTTTGAAGCGCTGTTCCTATGTCAACATGTCAAAGGGTTCGCCTCCTTGTGAATCAGTGCTTAACATTACCCTGTGGCTCCTTGGAGGCCACACAGGTGTCAAAAAGGGCATCCGAATTGAATGATATTACATGACCATAACCGGGGGAACTGTTTGTTGAACTTAAGTATTGCAGGCTGATACCATCACTAAAGGCTCACATACCAGGACTTGATCAATATAGACCTAAGAAGACGCTTTTCAAGCTCACTGAGTGCGCCACGTTGCAGCTGCCAGAAGCTTAGAAACGTTTCTAACCTCATCACCCCGTGCCTCCGGTTGACCTTGAGCTGAAATTTTACATTATGCAATGCTGCTCAGGTAAGTGTTTATACTGTTAGATCCGAACGGGCTTCCCTGTTTGAACCTCCGCCCTGATCCGCCATTTTTCATAACGTGGACTGAAAGGGAGGGGGGGGGGGGGCGTTGATTCACTACCCTGGCGTCTTCAAACTAATGACCATAGAGCTTAGCAGAAAACAAAAGTGAATTTTTCTCAATGAGATCTCGCGATAAGTTCGAGTATGTACGTTGTTAGTTCAACTATTCACCACATTATGTCAGATCAAAAACCAAACTTTCCAGACAATCACACTTGCCCAATTTTACAACATCATTCACACGAGACCATGCCTTATGGCTACATGAAACCCGACCAGGTTGTTCCCTGCTCAATCCCCGGTACAACGGCGTATATTTTGACGTGATATGAACACGCATTTGTGATATATGGCTCCGTTCATGTGATAATGTAGGCCCGCCGCGCGCGTTCCGCAGCATCGTCGGTTCCCCCCACCCCCACCCCCACCCGCCGCCGCGCCCAACGGCAGATCGCCGCGCGATGTTCCTGAAAACCTGCGTTGCTCCGAAACCAGAGAGGCCAGGATCACGTTTCTTGTGTCAAAGCACGGGCAATGAATGTCCCATAGGCTACTGATGATGTGGGCGCAACTGCGCAGCATGCAGGAAACGTATTCTCAATAAAACATGTAGGGGGTCACATCGAACCCCTTATCAGGACGAGCATTAAAGCTGGTTTAGGAAACGCGTAACCCATAGCCGCAGTCACCGAACAGCACTGCATATGGTCAGACATGAACACTAAAGGACGTGCTTGACGTGAGGATACGACGAAACGTCAAGGTCACTGGGTTCATCTAAGGCCAGTTCATGTTCAAATCAAAAGATCACTATGGCCTAAAGATGCCGACCGGTGGCAGATGAACGCCCAGACTGTCATTCGAGTTCAGTCGTCAACCCCAGCACACCGTCTACCTGATCAGCCCGCAGATTTTGCAGTGGGCACCAAAAAGATCACTATGGCCTAAACACCGTCTATCAGATCAGCCCGCAGAGTTTCCAGCTGGCACCAAAAAGATCACTATGGCCTAAAAACGTTGACCGGTAGCAGATGAACACCCAGACTGTCATTCGAACTCAGTCGTCAAACCCAGCACACCGTCTACCTGATCAGCCCGCAGATTTTCCAGCGGGCACCAAAACTTAAGCACGTGCGTTCGATCAACACCGGACTTGGCACGTGCCATGCCACTCGTTGTTACAAAATATTTCCCCATGCCGCAAAGAAGTCGAAAATGTTACTTCTATCTTGCATTTGTCACGTACTGTGACGGGGCAACGGATCGGTGTAAGCATTAAACCACGGTCCCGTGCAGGTGAGTCTTTTGATCCTCTCTTTTGATCTTTCCGTTCGGTGGCGGTAAGTTTGTGCACTCCTCGATCCGGGTTTACTAACTTTCTGATAAAGTTGTTCTGCACGCTTCAAGTTTTGTAGTACAATTTGTATGCAATTGTAGTACAATTTTGTAGTACAATTTGCACCCAATACAATTGTACTGCAACCAGAAACCACTTTGTTTTGTATCCCACATTGTGTTTCAGAATGAATGCTACTTGGAATGGACATCGTAAGCGCATATATATATATATATATATATATATATATATATATAATATATATACCAATATATGTTCTATATGTTCAACATACATACACACCAATATATGTTCTATCTCGAACTTTAACGTTCACGGTCCGAGTTCATGTTACATAAGACGTCGTGCCGCCAGAGCGCAGTGTGGGCGGCAGGTACCGCGCCCACGGCATGACTGTACGAAAAGTTACCCAGGTTAACTCCTTAGTGAGCCAGTAAAACGACAACAGCAAAATTGACGACGCATTGTTGCGGAGATCGCCCCCACCCCCCTCGGGGCGGGCGGGGGAGGGGGATGGGGGCTGAAAGGGATCGTGGCCGCCCTTTGCTCAGTCTCTGGAGAACACGAGGTGCTCGCTGCAAGCAGTGCGGCCCGGCAGCATGGGCTGCGCCTGCAGTGATCAAAAGCCAGTGGTATTCGAGGTTTGTCCGAAGGAATAAGCGAAACGAAGTACTGTGAACGTGTTCTAAAATGCATGGTCAAAATGCACGACTGGCTCGTGTTGTGAGTTTTGTATGAAACGTTCAGGTACCTCGTCACATCGCCTGATTTAAAGCGGTCCACAGTTTTTCCAGCGGCGACTGCCAGTATCACACAATACTACGCAAAGACTCTACTCGATGGTTCTGACCTATAACCAAGTCCTGCCACGCCTCCGGGGAAACATGGGGACCACGCATCATTGAAAACTATCCAGATTAGTTGAAGCATGTTGCCATGTAAGTGATGAAAGCAAGAATGGTGCAGCAGCGCAAGCAAGGGGGCACAGGGAGCACGTGCCCCCCCCCCCCTCCCTTTGATTCCGCGTGGCCCTTTGGGCCCCCCGGAGCCTAAGATTAAGCACCCGATATGAGAGCCCAAAGGGCCCGAAAGGTCAGCCGGAGGTCTTATTCAGGGCCCCGGCCCGCAGGGCCAGGCACTTCAATGCCAGCCAGAGGGCCCAGCGCGACAATCAGGAGCCCGCTGAGTCGATAAGGGCCTATATTTCGGTCAGACACCACCAGTAACCCACAGTCTGCTCCGTGGCGGCATGGGCCTAGGGGCCCATTTCTTAAGCAGTGTCACAGCCGGGACCAGCGATTTACATTACTCGGGCCCCAACAGCGCCTAACGGGAGCCCGTGATAATGTAGGCAGAAGACGATAGGCGCTGATAGATCACGCGGGGGCAAATGCAAGCAAGTATTTGCACTGGCGACCCATGAGCGCCGTCTTGAAGCTCTGAGTTTGTTATAATATGCACCATCGCTAGCTTGACAACGACGTTTGACAAGCACTTGCTGGAAGGCCGAGTATTTACGACGTAAGAAGTCAAAATATAGGATTTCACGATGCAAACACAGTGTCGACGGTGCCTATGGACCTCGCTCTCGGTACCCAGCATGCACTTGGCCATCTCCAATACTTTGATTTTCTCTGATTTGATTTGATCTACTCTCTTAGCAGGCATGTGGTTTGCGGAATCGTAATACAACATTATTGGAGCGGCAATGGGTTTTTAAGATTCAGTTCGAACTTTTTTATCGCATTTTTTCCGGGCTTGGCACCAACGCTGAGCGGTGCTTCTTTGGTGAGCCCTGCCCTCGATCGTAAAATTATGAGTTAGTGCCCGAACTTTAGGGTGAAAGCTTAATGTGCTGCAATGCTTGGCACGGCGCATCCTGCCCTCTGATGTTACCTGACCGTTGGTGAGGCCGTTGCCACCGGCAGCAGGCTATTTCAGTCGGGGACAATTAGCGAACGCCTAAAGCGACTCGAAGGCCGCCCGCCACAGGCCTGTGAGCCGCGCGGCAGTCGGTCTACCCAGTCGAGCTTCCGGGACAGACCGAAATACACCGCGAAACGGGATGATTTAAAGTCCTGATTGGCTGTGTATTTTCCATCTGGTCGTACCACCAAAAGGGTGTCGGGGAATAGAGCCAGCACATTTTGTGCGGCACTTTTCAGAGTGGGTGAAATATTGGGTTGGCGTGGTTTTTTTGCGAAGGAATCCGACCATCAGCACAGGTTCGAGGCGTCGAGTTCCCTCCAAATATCCAGTGCTTGTCTGATGACGTTTTTTACGACTAACTCCTGGTATACTGAAGGCTAACTATCTAACACATGAGAAATCCCGACTCATCGACCTTAAACACCAAGATTAAAACATTTCTTTCTTATATCAACTTGCAGCACGCTAAATCAGCTTCTAGTTTTGGAAATGCTATTCTTTAAAACGGCCATTTTGGAGACCCATGCGTTCACGTGCTTTACTTCTGCTGTCCTTTCTGCTATCGAGATGCTTATTGAGACGCCCGCGCGAGTTCAGTTTTGCTTTTATATACAGGTTCATCGTGGCAGTGCACATGAAATCCATAGGCTCTCGTCCTTACGTGTCAGGCCACGCCATTCAACATCAAACGGTCCTTTTTGTGCATCGGGACGCTTCCTATGAAGGCTAAACGACGCCTATTTTCGTTGGTCCCAAGAGCTGGAAATACCAAAGGCTGAATACCGACCATGATACCAGAAATTTTGAATTGCACCCGTTTTGAGCTTTCGCAAAAATGCAGTTTTTTGCCTTGAAATGGGGAGTCGTTTATCCACAGCAATGCAAGTACGAAATCTACGGGACTTGTTTCCTTATTTCAGCATCACGGACGCAAAACAAGAGGCCGAAAGCCCGGGAGGGATTAGGTTTTTGGGATGGGTTAGGTGACCATGATCGGCTCAGCCCACTAACTGATTTCAAAAGGCATATCCCTGCAAGTTAGATAAATTTTCATACATAAGACAGCAGCATCGGCCTCATTCCTCGGATTAAAACCAGGAAGATGAAGATTCAGTTGGGTTTATATTTCGGCAACATGCGTTTATCGAAACATTAGCAAAAGTGAATTCATTTAAATAGCAGAAGTGAATTCACTTCAATAGCAGAAGTGAATTCACTTCCGCTATTGTTTTGATAAAGGCATGTTGCTGAAATATCAACCCAACTGTATCTCCATTCTCCTGGTTTTTATCCGAGGAATGAGCATAATGCCACTGTCTTATCTATGTACGTGATGTCTCTCGGTAATGCACTGAACAACTCAGAAAATGTTTCGATCAAAATGCCTCATATCCCTCAAATTGCTACTTCGTAGCATAAATTGGTTCAGTACCTGGGCTTTCCGAGCATCCCTGCTAGTGATAAATATAACCGAAATTCGGTATGCCGGAAGGTACTGCTTAAGCGATGACATCAACCAGTCGTAGCATCCAGGTATCATTATAGCAAGGATTCTTAACACACATTTCCTAATGATTTTCATAGCATCATACATATATATATATATATATATATATATATATATATATATATATATATATATATATATGTGTGTGTGTGTGTGTGTGTGTGTGTGTGTGTGTGTGTGCATAGACATATTTATTTTGATAAGCTCAGCATTTTGGAACAGTAAGAAGAAAAAATATGTTATGGCAAGGACAGGAGTCAAGTCCTTATATATATATATATATATATATATATATATATATATATATATATGGCAAGGACAGGAGTCAAGTCCTTGCCATAAGGTTTTGACTGCTTCTCGCTATATTGATATACTATATGTGCTAATGAATGGTTGGTATTGTTTAACTAGGCACCTCCAGACATACTGCAGATCTGCTGTTTTTAGAATAAAAACTCGCATTATGTTTGGAAATATTTTTGAGGCGGTGCTCAATGAAGTCAGAAAAGCATAATGATTCAAATGGTTTGTCTGTATCGAAGGAGAGCTTTCGGGACAACCGCTGTCCCTTCTTCAGCCTTGGTCATAGATTAATCAGGGCGGAAGTCTACCAGGTCATATATCACTATTCCAGGAGCTCAAATCATTGTATCAGGGTGTCACATAGCACTATACCAGAAAGTCAAATATCATTATACCAGGACGTTCATATGATCGCCTACCAAGACCGGAAATGACTGGCTCACTTTGGACAGTGGCGGCCCTTCTCCGTACTCGTAATACACCCGAGTCCGTAATTAGAGTCTTGGCCTGTCCAACTGCTGAGTGCGTCGACGCCAATGTCGGCGCGGTTGGCATCGAACGCCGACGACAGCCTTGCAAGCTTGTGTTGTAAGCGCGCTGCACTCGCGCGGCTTGACTAAAAGGCCTATGTAAGGCGCCCTGCTGTATGGTGTAAGGCGCCCTGCTACGAGTCGAGAGTCTGGCGCAGTTGATAAATGGAGCCAAATAATGCAAGTGAGTGTCGCCTAGGACGTCGCCGAGTGCATTCGTTCCTTGTTGGCGCGCGCATCCATTCGTGGTGCTGTGTTTAGCCTTCGAATGTTTTTTTTTCTTATACTGAGAGGCGGCATATTTATAACAAAGGCATGTGGTTATAAAGACAAAGTATTCTGTGCATACCTAACAAAATTATCTGGGCTGTGGCGATTTGCATTCCTGCTGTGTATTCGAAGGAACAATAAGCACCAATATATCCGTATGAGCCTGAATTTTACGGACAATTGCTTTCCTAATCTCATGTCCCTTAAACGAGCCATGAAAATTAGATTAATAGAAATTAAAGTTGGTGGCCTAAAACAGAGGCCAGCCACCCGTATTCCACCTTTAAGTGGGAACTGGTCCTGGTATGTGATGATACTGGAAGATTTGGTGGTCGGGTTTGGACAGTGAATATTTAAGTGCTTACCCTAGGAATGTTTTATGCGCTACACCCTATCTGCTCGCTTCGTGCATCAAATTGTTTCATTCCACATTTCAGTGACGTCACAAAGGAGGTACGTTAAAAGGGGAGTCGGTTCGTCCCATCATATACAGTGTTGAACAAGACATGTGCCTGGTTCCCAGGATTACTAGCCGGGAACCGGTTCCTGATTCCTGGTTTCGAAACTAGAAAAAACCATGAACCAGTCTGATATTACGCCAATGGATTCAGATGGAACCAGGATCCAGCCTCATATAAAGCCGCAAGATCCAGCAAGAACCAGAATCCAGTCTCATATCTAGTCGTAAGATCGAGCTAAAGCAAGATCCAGCTTGAGAGTATGTCAAAAGATCCAGCGAGAGCCAATCTCTATTGTAAAGTGATGAGAAAATAACCAGGAAGAACCATAATTTATCTGAGACCCCTGTCAGCCTTGACTCTCGAGGCTCAGCAATGTTGTTACTCAGGGGCATGATCTTTCAAAATAGTTTGGGAGGCTGAGCAGGGAAAATGATTATACCAATTCACATTTCTTAGAGTTTGGAGGGCTAAGGGGACCCAACATATGAGATTTTGCAAGTTTGACAAGCAAGAAGAACATGAACACAGCGTAGACCGATTATACAGAGCTGTTCACTTTTGTTGACATCAGACGGCAGTGACAATAGAAGTTTTTTCCAGTTCGGGACCCCGGAATCTATATTTGTTGTATGACTGACAGTGTTTTAGGGAAGCTCTGAATGGTTGGATATTCCGGAATTCTATCGCTGTTTGCGTAATTTTGAAATAGAATGGCGTATTACAGGATCATGATGTGCTTCATTAGTGCATCATCCACAACAGACACCCCTACTATTGATGAACCAACTCTGAACATATGGCTTCAGCTGTCAGGCAGCTGGACGACCGAAAGCCGTACTGATCAGCTGGAAACTAAGGGCGTAAAAGGCAAATGAAAACACGTCATTCTGAATCTCATTCTGCAGCACGCTTATCGGAAATATCGCGCTTTTGCGCTGCGGTTGCCACGTTCTTGGTTTATGGGATAACGCTGATAACCTTTCGCCATATACACTTTCGCGGAGAGATGTACCGATGGCGTCGCTTGTCTGTGCGGTGTGACATCGTTTTTGGTTTTGAGATGACTGCTGTTATTCGAATCAGCTTCTGCTAACAGTGTCCAACACGGTCACGATCTCCTCCGCTAACGTGCGCGGTACAGAACTGCCGGGGCCCAGTGTTCATTAGGGTGGACATTGATTTAACTGGCGTGTAGGCCGGCGTGCAGAGTTTTGAAATGTCAGCGGCACCCAACCGAGCCATTTTGATTCATTCCATGACACACATGGTAAAACTTTGGTGAAGATTGAAGTCGTGTGCTTCCCCCAACGCTGCAGCTGTCGCACAATTGGTTCTGACGGATGAGGCAGGTAGCGCCAGAGGTCACTCCTTTGCATTGTTTTTACCGGCGCAAAGATCACACCGCTTCTAGAGAGTGGTAAAACCGGCCACAACGGTCCGGCTGCACTCAGACACTTGTGAAGCCGGCAGCCGCCTCGGCTTTTGTGAAACCAGTCGCTGCGTCGTCTCCGGGGAGGACGGCCGCTGTGCTGGCCCGGGTAAGCCGGCCGCTGTGCCGGCTCCGGGGAGGCCGGCCGCTGTGCCGGCTTCGGGAGGACGTCCGCTGTGCCGGCCCGGGAAGACGGCCGCTGTGATGGCTCTGGGGAGGTCTATCTGGTGGCTCTGGCCATCTGATCATACCCAAACATTAGTCTTGATCTTGTAATGACCAGAGATATGTTGACACAAGTGGGATGCAATGATCTTTCTGCATGAGCAATCCCTGAAGTGTCTATTACATCGCAGCACCTTTAATTTTGTCAGTCACGGATCATGCTAGCCAGCAACGCCTGGATGATCGACAAAAGACCGGAAGAGGTAACAGCTGGCGCTCATTCTCCAGTGGTAAGAGTAATGTCGCGGGGCTGCTTCACATCCACAAAAATGGCCAAACTTGAGGTACCATGCGCGTGGCCCTCAATCACCATCCGAAGGGAAAACAGTCCATGATATGACGGCATGTCAGGCAGTCAAGCTAACGCATTTCAAAACTTCAGAAGTAAAGGCCGCTGGAATGTTTACTCCTTCACTTTAAAGTTCCCAGACTTTGACAGGCACTTTGAAGGACAATGCCGTCCATTTCGGGAGCTGCGCAAAGCTGGACAGCCTCTAGGACAGGACGGGGCCACAGAGTGGCTGGTGCTCCAGCAGCCGTTAATGCGCCATGCTCACCACTCGGTGGATATATTTTGAGGCCGTCACGGCACGCGATCCGTATTTCAGCTGACAGGCAGTCCGTTATTCCACTGCAGCAACAGTTGTGCAATCACATGCCATGGTTCGCGATAAGCAATTTCCATGACATTTGCGTTTGCATCATGCTAATGCCAGTCTGTCAGCCTGAATAATGTCCCTGGAGGCATTCGAGAGATGTTTTGGGATTTCGTCAATCAATCCATTGCAATGGCTTATAGTGTCACAGAAATTAAAAATAAAGCATTCGACCGCATATTATTAGGTGCACCGACAACACTTTTAGAAGGGTAAAAGGAGCAGCAGGCGTGCGCATTTGGAACGCCGTGGGTTTTTGGTCCGTACTCTTCAATGTTGTCTTCAAGAAACTCCTGGTGAATATATAATGTAAAGACATTACAACTGCAACAATGGAGCAAATGGACCCGTGTGTGTCCGGGCAAACATGCATCTACGTCCTGTAGCCTTTCTCATAACGGCAGTTTGTAGTAGATTTGCATTGTAGTTTGTAAAACTGTAGGTGTAGTTGTAAAGCTGTGTTTCTTAAAACAGAAACCTACAAACAACTACAAATTACAAATCTGCAAAACCACACACAAGTGTACAAATCTTTCTAGAACTTCTACAACCGTACCTTGGTATGCTTCATAAACGCTTGCTGATTTTCCAGCCGCGGTGCATTTGTAAGATTTGAAGTACAGATCACCACTACAAATCAACGATGGCCTACCCCATTGTAGAAAAGGTGATCGTAAGTTTAAGACAATGCCAGTAGAGAAAATGGATTGTGGACACGAAGCTCGCAGAAAAGGAGGTTTGCAAGAATTTCCCGGGGCAAAATAAGCGAATTCTTCGAGGAAGTGGA